>NC_086358.1:6382767-6477767 GCF_036324505.1 Eleginops maclovinus | reverse complement strand
CAAAGCTTGATTAAAAAAATAAAGAAACTGTGACGTGTCTACACCAAACAATGTGATGTAATTGATTATATTTTTGTTGTGGAATATTGAACAGTAAATAATTAGTATTTTCCACTAACAGATACTTTTTTCTTCTAAATCTTTTCTTTGGGTTTTATTCAGATGTCAATTTTAGCACAGCAGTTGCAGTGATGTTTCAATATATTGGCTTGTATGGGGACACAAGGAGGAACAGTTGTTAGAATTCATAAATAAAGTACAGTTAAGTGAAATAAAACATTATTTTTTTAGCCAGTGATTTTGCTACAAGCAATACCTCAAGAGTACTGGGCACCTTTCAAACTGTTTCTAAACTCCAGTCTCTTACTGGCTGGAACTTTCTTTATTTAATTTTACGGGAAATGCTCAGTAGGGTTGCTAGGCAATAGCTCATTTAGTCCTCAGACAGCGTGCAGGTCAAGAGGCCTGATGGATTGAGTGGAGTAAACAAGAGAAAAGACAACAGGCCGAGGAGGAGGTGAGGGGAAGAGAGCAAGGAGAGGTTAGGATAAAAATGCCAGGAAGAAAGAGAAGAGCACCGGGGGATGAGGGAGGATATGGAGAGGATGAAGAGAAGAGGAGAGAGGGATTTGTGTTGTGAAATGAAAGATGGGGTGGGATGAATCGGGGTGGTCCCTGTGAGCATGCGAGACTCAGAGAATTAAACACTATAAAACAATGTTGAGATGCTGTCGAACCTCAGATAAAAGTGGTTATTGTGGAGTTTGTTCCCTCTACAGTTGGCATCTCAGAAACTCGCCACGCAATGGAAAATCTTTCAATTTAACGTCTCCTGATGATTGATTTGGTGGTGAACCATCGAGTGTAGCCGTAGACAAAATAAACAAGATTATTTTTAGCTCACATCTTCAAAGGTTTATTTGGTTCCAGTAAACGATTGCATTGGTGGCATCTGAGAGGAGAGAGAAAATGAAGGACCCTGCACTGATTTGTGTTGCGGGAAAAGAGTATGTTTGTAGTTGTAGCCACTCATTTCCATTAAAGAAATCGAGTAAAATATCCTCCGAAAGGAAATAAAATCCATCCTGTGGTGTTAAAGGTTACCTGGGTGTGTTATTACTTGAAACGAGGTGTTTTTTTCGGGGTTGCGTGCCGAAAGGTTCGAGGAACACTCATCTAGATGATGGATTGGCTGGTAAACTCTTTTCCCCCTGATGACTTTGGGAGTTGCTGAATTCCTCTGGTTTATTGCAGATTTTTCGGCACGGATGCCAAGCCTTTAAAGCTGCACTAATGACCTAACACGCATATACTGGACACAACACACACACCTGTATTTGCTTATGCACACTTTCTCTTTTCTCTAAATGCACACCCACACATGTCCTCATTATATTTCCTTCTCACCAATGCTACCAAATCACTTCCCCATCAAAGGAGCTCCTACATTCAACCACATTAAACACATTCTCCCTCCCCTTATCTTGATTTTTGCCAAGGGCATCCATAGAAGATAAGAGCAGCAGCAGATACCTGCCTCCATCAGGGCTTTGCAGTCACTCAGCAGCAGCATTGTGATACAGGAGAGCAGGCAAGAGGACACGCTTGTCGCTCAGTGGCAGCCTGAGGGACCGCTGCGTCCGTCTTGACAGATCTCTCTCCCCCTAATGCCCCCCAAGAGAGGCCTACCTACCCCCTCGGTGACTGATGCACAGACGGAGACAAGAGGGACATTAGGAGATCTCCTGAAAGATCCTATCATAAATGTAAGATACTCATGTACTCTGTAAGTGTATCCTCCTGGCTTAGTGTGTGTTCGTGTGTGACGTGCAGGCGGAGCCACACTTTTGTTGACGCCTCACTCAGTTTGGTCCTTGTGAGTCAAGTTTATGTGATCATTGCGCTGTTTCACACATTGTTTTTGCAGTGGAGGCATCTTGCCTCACCTGAAATAAAGATCAACTCTTGAACCTCTATTACAAATGCCATATTGGGTTTCTAAGGCTTCTGAGGAAGCTAGCACTGAGCTAACTGACACAGCAAAGGCCAGAATAATGCCTTGAAGCAGTCTAAAGAGTCTGTCTGGAGGTAATTGGTCAAGATAAAGCTACAGTTGGTGACTTTTTTCACTTTATCCGAACATTAGTGTACAAGACAGATTGACTGACATTCAAGGCCATGTCCCCATCAACATACTCCTCGTGGCATTTGAAAGATTTTACAGCACCCAAAGAAAACAATCAGTCATAGCCAAGGAGTGTCTAATGCGGTGTCAATCATTCCTGTCTTTCTAGACAACAATATTCTGTAACTACATTGCCTATTTCTCACCTAAAATGGATACTGTTTTGTGATGAGTTTGTACAAAGAAGTTTAGCTGAAGCCAAGCCCTGCCCATACTGCACGAATACAAAAACATATATGAAGTGAGAAAAAAGGCAATGCATTACCGATAATATCGACTTTGCCTTTAGTTTTATCTGAGTTGAATAGCAATAATTGACACTGGATTTGATACTCCTCAGCTTTGATTGGTGGGTTTCATTAGGGTGCATTTTAATCTTGCAAATGCCATTAGGAGCATTAGGAGCGTTAGGAAGGGAGTTTTTAAAGCAAATATGACGGTAAGAAGGATTTCATAAAGTAGCCATTGCAGCTTTGATAACGCCAGAAAACCTACTGTGGTTCTATGTTGTTTTTGTTACAGGTCATTGGTCTTGATTATTGACACTTGTTGAATAGTGCAACAGTATTTATTTCAAAGGTGTTTGTCAAATTTGCTCATGTTCTATCCAAGATGCATTTTCTGATACTTTATATTCAAGTTGGAAAAGCCGTTCTGCTTCCTACGCTCGTTTGACTGTACCCAGGAGAAAATTGGCACGATGAATCCCTATAAAGAGAGTGTGTCTACAGTAATGAGGTAGGCGAGACAAACACGGTTAAAATGCTCCTCACGGCTCACTGCCACAAGTCAGAGCCCCCCCCCCCCCCTGATATTTCCTGTAGCGGTTTAATGACAATACAACAGGATGCACCGACCTGAACAAAAATAATAGGTGAGGACTCCTTGGCCCCTTGTGCTCTAATTTGCTGGCTGACTGCAGAAAGACAACACTGTCTCTTTAATGTGGGGAGGGTCAAAGGTCACTGTATTGCATTTGTAAGGTCAGCGGTTGAGGTCACGCTCAGCTCTGGGCCTTCCTGCTGCAGACAGCTGGGTCATGCCACCTACATAGAGTCCAATTATCCCTGCCAGCTAATAACTGCTCGACTCGCTCCGGAGCGCGCCACACAGAAATCCCCGTTATACAATGAGCGTCTTTCCGTGTGCATGCTCGTATCTCTTCACTGCAGACACACCGAGGAGAAGGAGAAAGAAAGGCTGCCAACAAAACAAACCAGTTTAAACAGGAACAATTCAAAGCGGGACAAAATACTTCAGAGCGATTCTTGACAGCTCACCAAGTGGTGCACAAACGGAGCTGGCGTTTGATCAACTTGACAGCAATGCATTAAAATGGTGTAGTTTCCTTTCAGAAACACACACACTTTCATATAATATTCTTATTGTTATACTACATATTGGTCAAATCTATTATCACCAACGAAAAGTGACATTGTTCCTGTATGACCATTATATTACTGTTTTTCCTGGTCTTCAACTAGAATGAGCACAGTCCTGCTTTTGCTTCTTCCTTGATCTAAAAAATCATACACCTTTTCTGATCTATGACCTCTACTCCTACCCTCTGGAGCAACAGGTTACATCTGTAAAAATGAAAATCCGTTGTTGGAATATGGCTGTTAGTTAGACAGGCCAGTTTATTTCCAAGAACTTTAAACCAGTTCTGCGTTGATGCCAATGAGGTTGATATTGTTGTAAATTCATTCTGGATTAGCAAATTGCTGATCAGTGTCAAGTGAAAGTGACCCTAGCGTGGATCAGCTAATATGTTCTGAGGAACAAGCGTCAGATATCACCCAGTCCGGGGTCGTTCCTCTTCTTACTCAGTGGTCATTTGGGTCATGCCAGTTTGAAAACTTCCTTTAGAAGCCCAGAAAGCTCAGCTCAGTACAATTCAAAAACTGAGCTTCCTGATATACATTATTGAATTGAACAGTAGATCCGTTCCTCTTCAGAACCCAATCTCTACCTCAAGAGTGAAACATATTTTTCTGAATGTTCACGCCAAGCCACCTCAATACTGAGCAGACCCATTTCTAAATTGGTGTCTTTAAAGCTTAAAAAGAAATTGGAAAGAAATTGCTGACTTTTAAACAAAGTCATCTATCGGACGCAGCCTCACCGGGCGTACTGCCAAACTCTCATGTTAGAAAAAAAAACAATAATGCAGGAGAGCCAGAGAAGGCCAGAGAGAGGGGGTATTTCGAGGTGTATCCTGGCTGTCTGGCCCTGGCTAATGCCCCCTTCAGTGAGGTGGAATGGCACATAAGCTCCCATTAATACAGGAATGAGTTGAATTTAGCTCCGTCTGCCTGAACGCCGGGTCTGGCCAGCCCCCCTGGCTTTCCATGAAGTGTGGGGCGCAACACTTACTGAAAAGCTCCGCGCCGCGCTCCGGCATGCCACACCCTCCTGACACCCCCAGCGCTCTCCTTTGTTCTCTAACTATAGCCGCAGCCGTGCCAAGGCCCCCCGACTTAAATATTCCACTATAAAACAAGTGATAATGAACATGAAAAGCACCCAGCGCTGGCAGTGGACTGAGCCGCTAAGCACATGCAGCCGCGCGTACACACACAGTCATGTATGTGCGGGTACATTAAAGGTATACACACAGGTGCACTCACACACTCCCCCTACTGCATACACTCTGAGGAAAGTGTGGAGAGAGGGGATGAGAGGTGTAGAAACCTGGGAGTGGAAAATGATTGATCCGTTTTAAGGGTCCTATAAATCCACCAGCTGATGTGGGTATAAATGGGGGCATGCATGTCTTTCCTACCTGGCAACCCGTCCCAGCATCACAACAGGGATATTTATACCGTCCATCCTACTGTAAGACCTTGACAAACCCCTCACATGTCGGGAATGGACCAGGAAATTAGCACACATGGCTTTTTTTCTCCCCTCTCTGTGAGTGGATATGAAGAATGTGGCTTTTATTGTCTGCGTGTTTGAGTGTGGCTATTGATGAGCGGCAGGGGGCCCGTACAGTAAGCGACTGTGGAGCGTCTGCACTGACGGAGGCTCCATGTAAAGGTTGCCTGTCTCTGCAGCTCCCTGGAGGGCCCAGGCAGCCAGGCACCTTTGACCAGGACTAGGCCCCCTCAGGCCTTCGCACACACAGGCGCACACACACACACAGACACACACACACACACACACACACACACATACACACACACACACACACACACCTCTCTGTGGGCCCCCCACTCTCCCTGGGGTGAGATGAGCCCACCAAGGCCCCCTCCTGGAGCTGTTCCCCCCCAGCAGCCCTGGATCTCCTCCTTTCCTCCCGACCGCTCCACACAGACGTGGCCGAAAGCCAGGGGACGCCACCGTCGGGATGGGGGGGTTTCTGAGGGTGGGGGAAGATATGTGCGTCTCTGCGCCTGTATGCGTGCGTGTGTGTTTTTGCGCGTGTGCAAAAAGGGGGGGGGGGTCTATCCCCAGACACAAGTTGCTCAGTTTTTTGGAAAGACTCTGGCCCACCCAAGAGGAAAGAGTAGGAGGAGGAGGTGGTGGGGGGGGGGGGGGAGGGGACCGAGGACCGAGGCCTTGGGGGAACAAAGCCTTATTTCAAACTTGCCGAAAACAGGGGTCTTTATGCTGTGATGCTGGGGCCCCCTCCTATGTAGGGAGATGTTATCGCAAAGATGCAATATCCACCTCGGCATAGGGCCGGGGGGGCGGCTGCATAGGCCTCCAGTGTTACACTAAGTACCCTGGGGCACTGACCTCACTAATGAAGTCTCCCTTGGCTGCTGCTCCCCACTACTGTACCCTCCTTTGTCTTTCACACGGGGATCTCTCCCTCTGTCAGCCGGGCGGCAAACAGCTGTGTGTGTGACCGTTGCTCCTATTTTGTCTACTTTGATAGTTTGTTTATGCAGCTTATTGTTGGTCTGTTTGGTCCCTGTGTGGCGATGTTTGCTTGTTTTGTCTGCCGTCTTGATTCACTCCATGATCCTTTTTCTCTTTGAGGTCGAACGTTTGTCTTTTTTTGCCATTCGTCTATCTGCACGGCTGTCTCCGCAGCTCGCTTTGAAGTGTCTCCCTGATTTACTGTCCGGCTGTCTCTTATAGTCCTTTTGACTTTGAAGCTTTCAGTTATCTAACTATCCCAGCCTCCTTATTTCACTCGCTGTGACTTTTATATGTGGCCTTGAGAGTTGCATTCAGAGATGTTACACCAAGCTCTTCAGGGAATCCACAAGTGGGATAAGGGAAATTTGATTTTTGCGAGATGGGGATCGGGAGAAAAGCACAATTAAAGTGGACGCCCCACATTCCTGTGTGGAGCCAGTGGCCTAGGGATAGGATTTGCTCAGTTTTCCTGACAGCTTGGAAATCCAAGCACTCCATGGCTTGATCCTCGTCTCAGCTTGCATCTTCTGTCCTGACCCAAAATTTAAACATCGAAAATGATTTTCATTAAGAGGCAACCAGTAGAGGTCTGTGAGGAATCTGTGTGAGACGTCCAAGACTTGGAGCCTGTGAGACCTGTTGACAGCTTGATTTCTCTGTAAAAACATATTAATAATTGTGATATTTTTGTACCAATTCCACCGTGGAATCTCAAGAGGGACTGGTGGTTTTTCAATTACGCCTAAATCTCAGCCATCTTATCGTAAAAGTATCAGCAGTAATAAAACCATAACACTATCTGCATCTAGCTGACTGTTATACAGTTGTCATATAGGATGGATGTCCCAGCCTCCTGTTGATGCTGCTAAGCTGTCAGTGGTCCCTGAATCCACCAATCAGCAAAGGGGTGTGGCAGCCCTTCTTTGAGGCACCGAGCAAAGAGCGCAGGTCCTCTCAGCAATCCCACAATGCCCAGCCCTTCGAGAGCCAAAGTGGAAAGTTTGCTTTAGCACCCGCTGGGTTTGAAGATGAAAGAGCTTTGGGATGACATGGGTCTATGGTTGGGGCACGAGGGGGAGCACTGAGCACAGGGGGGGCTTATATCTCTTTATCCTGTCTGGCGTGCTGTGGCTGGGCCCGACCCACATCAGCTGTCCACTTTTCTCCGGCTGCCAGTCGCCGTGCAATCCAAAGCTGGCCTGTCTGCTGTTGGATTACCTGGGCCAACGAGCGTACCCCTTCATCCCCGAATATACGTCTCACCCAACCCCTCCTGAAAGCCCTCACCTGAGCACCCCTGCACGGCCCTGGGGGTGCAGTTATAAAAAGATGAAGGGGTATGGAGCTATGGTCGGGCGGGGCTGGACTAGGGCATTGACAGGGGGGGCTGCTGGAGTTGTGTTTATGGTGGCTAGCCAGGATTAGCTGGCGGCCGGTGGTTATTGATTCAATTTGGGATGCTTTTTTATCTGCGAGCCGCCTAAGGCCAGCGCACATGCTAGCTTCCTCCAATGGGCCCTAATCCCCGCCGGTTATAAAAGGAATATGCCTTTGGTGGCGGAGGAGATGCTCTGGATGCCTGCGCTGCAGCAGAGAAGGCATCTGTCATGTGTGTGTTTGGTTGAGCCGGCACTGGGATCAGGGGGGCTCGGCATGTTGGCTGCAGGTTTTAGCCGGTGCTGAGAGCTAGAGTAGGGAATGAGTCGGCGTACTTTTGGTATGCACTCACAATTTGCTGGTATCCATGTCTGCAGCATTAACATGCATGCATGTCGTAGTTTAGCTGCAGGCCGCATTCTTTACTATTCAGACTTACAAGAGTTTGGTCAAGCATTCAGCTATACTACTTATTCACCATGAACCGAGAATCTAGGGATGTCATGGAGTAAAATTAAAAAGGTATCACTCCATACCATTCTTCAGTCTTATTGCAAAAGATACTTTGGACTCTGTAAGGCAGGACTTCACAGTGTTTTTAGCTAACAGCTAATGTCAATATGCTCACAATGACAGTTCTAACAGATCTTTAGTGTGAGGGTTATCCTTGCATTTTTTTTATTAGCACAAAGTCTGGTGACACTAATGGGTACGTTATTGCGTTGAAAGTACATTTTCTTTTACTGTATATCTTTAGAAAAGTGGGAGAACAAGTAAAGAGGAATGAGTGACAGGCGCCAGAAGAGAGTGAGCGTTAGAAAGCAGAGGTTAATGAGAAGACCAACAGAGGCTGATGGATGATGAAAGAGTGATTCAGCTCTTTTTCGCCCCCCCACCCTCCCTCACTTGTGTTTATTCTGAGATTGTCATTTGTCATTGGTGGAGGGCCTTTTCTTGCCCTCCTGCGACAGCCAGCTCCAAATCATGCGCAGACAGACGAAGGGGCCAGCAACTCAAATAGAGATGGGATGAGGGGGAGTGAACCAAGGCCAGCATCCCACGTTTGATGTCTCTCCCTTGGGCCTCATCCGCTCTGTCACCCCCCCCCCACCCCGGATGGTGCTGACAGATGGAACTTCGAGACACGAACCCACCGGGGACGGTGACACAGAAGTATGAAACAGAAGAAGGGATGAGTGTGAGAGATGAATGGAAGTGGACGTATGAAACAATGTGAACGGCAACAGCATCTCGCCATTTCAGCCTTTCATCGTGCACGACTCAAATTACATGAACCACAGCGGGCATTGTGTTAATCGATAACACATTTGCACTTGTAGAAGTAGCCGTCAAGAAAGAATGTCACTGAACTCAGAGGTTGACGGTCCCAGCCATCGAGGGCCACAGTGTTATTGGCATCATCTGGCTGTATAATCAGAATGAGGCAAGTAAAATACACTTAAATGAGTTAAATACTGTTGGATCACTGGTTTTATTTTGTTAGTTGTAGTGTTATAGCTCCAGTTGCACAAATGGTATTGCTGTTACAGTTGTTCCTGTTTCTACAGGTGACCACTAGAGGCTGACAAACAGCTGTGAGCAGCTCCTGACTGTATTGCAATGCCACACAAATTAAAAGCAAATAATGCACAGACAATAATATGCAGCGACCACTTTCATGCAAGAAAATTACTCGCCAGTTTCAAGCAAAATGAGGGCCGGAGATTTGTAGTATTTCTTCAACATTTTCTGGATTGATTGGTTATTACCAGCGTGTCTCATATTTGTTGAAATGCAAGAGGCTCCATTTATTTGCTAAGACGACCAGATACATTCACAAATAAAGCTCTATAATCTTGAAAGTGGGTAAAAAAATCCCCAATTTCTCCTCCAACAGGATGTCCTGGATATGTACGAGGGAAGAATTGGTTCCGTTTTCTCTCCCCCTTCATGTCCGCGATTGCCAAAAATGTGCCAGCATCGCGCCGAAATGAATGGATAATTGTTGTTGTGTCTACCTCTGGCCCAGTTTGGAATTTGACAAGCTGGATGCCGGGCAGGGGACTGAGGCAGTGCCAACCATCTGGGCCTTTCACCTGCCACCATGCCCATGAGCCAAGCAGGAGACCTGGATGTCACAGGGGCCTGAGGAACTGGTGTCAGCTGTCGGGTGCAATTCAGCCTTATTTCCAGCTACTAGGTGCAAGGAAACTTGATACCAGTTTTTCTTTTTAGCTCACAAATTAAACAGCGAGAAACTCACACTTTATAACTGCAGTGTGTGACTCTCTCTCTAGTCCTTTTCCAAACATACCCAAACTAAATCCCTGAGTTATCACCTCTACATTTCTTTAAACTCACACTCATCCTGCAACCCAATTCCTTTTTGCTCGCTTGGCTAAGAACTTATATTGTATTTAGTGCCGAGTATTACAATCCATCCTGTGTGTGCATCTCAAGAGCCGCACCAACAGCTTGCTCATCTGACCTTGATATGAGCGTGAGATGTTATAAGTATATTCCTTTTATCTTTTCTTCCAAGCTACTTTAGACAGATGTATAAAAGCTGCTTTCTTTATCCACTTATTTTTTGCCTTTTCTGTCCATGCTCATATGCCCAAATGGCATTGCCATAGCTAACAGCGTTGTTACTCTGCAATAAAGAGATCCTGGAAATGACTGCAAAGTTGATCAATTTTGATTAACAAATATATTTGTCATTCCAAAAGTTGCCTTTTTTGGGGACATGTCTATGAATATTGGTGTGTGTTTGACATCCACTTGTGTCAGTGAGTTCAAGTGTTCTGTACACTTGTAAATTGAGGTCTTTTAGTTGCAGCAGCAGTTTGTTTTTGTGCAATAGTATGTCTCTATCTGTTTACCGTCTCGCCCATAAACATTCCTTATTTTGGAAGTCATGGAACAAATGCTTGCATCCGATAAAGTAAGGAAAAACAACTCTCAGCAATTATAGTCCTGTCTCGCAATTCTTTCATTTGCTCTGAACTTTTAGATGAAAAAAGTTATTCGCTTTTAGGTCCAAAGTGATCAATTGGAAATCAATACGTTTCTTGATTTATATTGAGTGGATTTCAATTTCAATTCGAAGTAGGGTATGTGTAGAAATTGCAAAAAGAAACGTAGCCATTCATTTGAATTCATTCAATTCCTCACAAACTCTAACCTGTACACACGTACCCCACTCTCTCTCCTAGTATACAGTAAGTAGTACTCTAGTGATGATGCAAGAGCAGGCTTGGATGCCCCTTTCTCTCTTCTCCCCACCCTTTCCTCGCCTCACTCTTTCCTCTCCCTCAAGAACACCCCCCCCACCCCCCACCCCACCTTAAACCCCTCCTCCTGAACTGACACGGCACCCACTAGGCCGGGGACCAGGCTGGGGATTCTGAGGTGGCGCCCAGACTCGGATTATTTACAAGAGCTGCAGTGCTGCAGAGACTGTGGTATTTCTTCTTTCAAATGCCTGGGATGGAAAGGCATGTTATGTGGAACACAGAATCTCTGAGGCCTGTTCCTCTGCTTTTTTCTGTGGCTGTTTCTGCAGAGAAGAAAGACGTATCACACTGACACAAGCAGTCGTACATGCGTCTAGTCCTAGAAAACACTTGCATTTGAACACTGCAACAAAAAAAACATGTTTTATGATGAAGAAGGATCGTCTTCTACATTTTGGGTGCAGAAAGATATTCTGAGAATTGATTTAGAAAAAGATGTCCACCAATCCTCTTCCAGCTCCTGGAAACACTTCTCCAGCCTGTTGTGACAAAGCTAAATGTTTTCCAGACTGTGTGACTGCTTCTGGGTAGGACACCTGAGCCCGCCTGCAAAGGGATGTGAGTGTGGTGTGGAAGGGGGGGGGGGGCGGTTTGGGGAAATGGCATGGATGCGATTCGGCATTGATGCCATGTTCCACATGCCCAGAATAGCCAGCCGTTCACGGATATCTCAGTACGCACAAACACTGTAAATTAGAGGACTGCAGGTGGCAAAAAGGGTTGTGAAGGGTATGGGGTTTTGGAGGAGAGGGTTGATAGGATTTGAGGCTTGCTGTGGGGGTGGGGGTTGTTTCTGGGGAGTGTGAGGCAGCTTGGAGTCAGCAGGGGTCAGGTTTGCTGTCTTGGGTATCAGCATCCGGACACCGACGCCAAAACAGCACAAACTGGAGAAACGATTAGACGAAGGGGAAAGAGGGGGAGGGATGGAGGGACTTCCACGGCTACTGTAGCCCCCCGGAGAGATGAAGACATGGCAAAAAGGGAACGGAAGGGGGGGCTGGAGAATGAGACAGCAAAGAGGAAGGAGAAAGCCTTGGCGTCAGTTGGGGGGGGTTGGGGAGGGGGTATGTTATGACATGGAAATCCCAGCCCGTTGGTCATGCTGGCCCGCGTGGGGGCTCCGAGCAGCAGAAAGGCCTCCGAGTCCAGCCAGGCGGCCTCCTACCTGGCGCTGGTGGGAGCCAGGACGCAGGAATGGACCTGTCACCGACTCCTGCCTGTAAACAAACCAAATACCGTGGGAACGATGAGGTGTGAAGCCGAGGATGCTGCTGTCTCCAGGCCCTGTCTCCCTCTCCGTCCTGCTCCTGCTCATCAACCCCCAGACTTTTTCCTCTTGTGTCAGCGAGAAATCAAATACCAGCCCCCTTCCTTCGATGTCCTGAACTCGTGAACTTTCTGGAAAGCATGTGCCGTTTTTATTTGTTTGCCAAGTGAACTATCGAGGTGAGCCAAAGATCCGGATGTCGGCGCCAAAACCTGTTAAATTGGAGGATTAATTAACCACACAGAAAGATCCAATTCCGACCTGTCATCGCTAATTCTAAACGTTGTGGATATTCAGAACTAATGCAGATTCTGTTCAACACTCGCAGTTTGAAAATGTTTCCTCCGATAAATATAGATATCTGTCCTCTGTTCAGCATGTTTAGGTTTGAGAGTTCCAGCTAGTTTTGATTGAATTACCTGTTTTCCAGAATAGCCAATATTGCGGGTCTCTATGGCAACCACAGGCATTGCATATGAGATAGAGAACACGGCGATCAGCAGCCAGGCTGGCAGACGTTTGTAACCTTGACATGTTTGGAGTGATACCATTACAAGTTAGCCCAAGACTTCCCATCGCCTACGCAGCCATGAAATCCACTCTCAATAGTCTTTCCAGTTTTGGATACACATCACGCCTCAGCCCCCCCACCCCCCTCCTATTCACCGTCCTTTCCCAGACAGGTCCCACAAACACGGCCTGTCATTTTTAATAAACGCTTGAAAGTAAGCACTGGTTTTTGTCCTGGTAGATCTAGAGATGACTAAGCGATGGCGGGTTGCAAAGACTTTCTGGAGAGGCCCTTGGGGTGAGGGAATGGAGCTGGAAGGAGGAGCTGGCCCCCGAGACGCTTGCAAGCCGTCAGGATACACACTGGCCCGGCCACAAAAATGAGCCTCTGGCCAGTGTTGGCCGCCCCTTTGGCTTTACACAAATACACTCTCATTGACACACACACACACCAGTGGAAAAGTGTGCCTGGAGGTGGCTGAGGAGCATGTAGAGAGGAGGAAAGATGCTGGGAGAGTTTGGGAATAGAGTGTAGAAGCTGAGGGTTGGGGTGTTGTAAATTCATTCATATTTCTCCCTCTTCCTTAACGCAAGCCAAACCTCACTGGGTGAATCAGTATTCCTCATAAACAAGCCACAAGCACACAATGGCGCCTCCGACTCTAGAGATTCGGTGAGAAAGAAATGAGAAAATAAAAGAGTGACAGAAAGACAGAATGCCAATTTGAGAGGGGAACACACTCAGCAGAACATGCAGAGAAAATAAACTAAACGAAACAGCAAGAAGAAGCTGTCACATCAAGAGGCTTGCGGAGGGATGTAGAGGATCATGACCCCCATCTTTTAGACTGCCTGTGGAGATGATGTCAGTGCCGTTTTTAAATACGATCTCCGTGTCTTTTGAGGCTTTACAATGCATCGCAACTATATTGGGTTCACAACACTTCCTCACATGAGACATGACCCACCCTATTGTCATTGAATTTAGCGACATACACTTTTATTGTATGCACTGTGCGATTGCTTTAGGCATTGCAAATTATAATACATATTTCATGAGACAAGCCAAAATCAAAAGCCTTTGAGGCTCGAAGAGAGACATCCACCTTCCTTACCAATGTATTTCAGTCCTCGAACTCTACCGTGATTGCATATAAAAGCAACAGGACCCTCTCAGGACTAATGTATTCAGATTACAGGCAATTATGGCTTATTACCATTTTGTGGGGGAAGCTGGGCTCATTTGCAGTATTTGTTCACTTGAATGTCTAATAGCGAGAAAGGAGAGGGAGACTCGTGCTTCCTGCTGTGTTAGCTGTGATGCTGCCGGAGAACTGTAGCGTAGCGCAAATATTAACGTCTCA
This sequence comes from Eleginops maclovinus, assembly GCF_036324505.1. Lineage (NCBI taxonomy): Eukaryota > Metazoa > Chordata > Actinopteri > Perciformes > Eleginopidae > Eleginops > Eleginops maclovinus. The sequence goes on along the minus strand of NC_086358.1, from coordinate 6,463,895 downwards.
TTTCCCCCTTACCTGAAAGACGCAAAGCTAATCCAGATACATCAGGGCTAATAGCCAAAATAAATCACTTGTGAGCTCACTTTGCCGATTGTTGTCTTTTGGAGGAACAGAAATGGAAAATCATGTTGTGGGGCTCATGAAAGGGGTATAATCGACCTAACGTCGTTAAATGATCTCGATCGTCTATGGTTCCCACTTGTCAACAAACCCCACTCCGTTGATGTTTGTGTCACATTCCTTTGGCACAACTTGCATTCTGTGTTCCTTTGCTGCAATTACACACACATGCTCTCATAGACCTCCCCTTTTCCTCACCCTTTCACTTCTTTCTTTGTTTTACTGCCGTGATCCTCTGAGTAATGATATGGCTGTGGGCCTTTGTAGTGTCGAGTGGTGGAGGCCAAGTGAGGTCAATAATTAGATTTTAAGCTGACACGACTGTTTGCTATTTACACAAGAAATGCTGCCATCTTGGATATTAATGAAATCTTTACAGCGATCAAATTGCTGAATAATCAAACGTTAAATATCTGGCCGCGGGGACGAGATGTATCGCCTGCCCAGCTCAGCGCAAGCGGGCCAACATCAATGACATGCTCGTCCAATTTATTGAAAAACAAAAACAGCAAGGACAAAGTGTTAAGTGGCTTTGGGAAAGTTTGAGTATTCGAAACAGATTTCCACTAACTTTAATATTAAGAGGCTATATCAGGAGCAAACCTACCCTTTTAGCTCGATGCCAGCGCCGCTAATTTGCCTCACCGCCTCAGAAACTGACAAATGACACTGTCACTCGCTCGCTAATACGCCGTGCTGTCAAACTCAGCATCTTCGCAGTGAAACCTTCTGCCACACCGAACGAGAGGCATGAAAGGGTTGCTGTGTAGTGCTCTCGCTTCACTCTCCGTTTTTGTTGCTGTGCGATGCGAGTCTGTGGCGGGATATTTAGGTGTACGGTTTTTGGACAGGAAGAGGGGAAGCGCTGAGGTTATTTGATTGCTTCATTATGGTCATATATATGGCCATATATTTATGTATACTTTGTTATGTAGTCATTACATGTAAACCAGTGAGTGTTTGTTTGTTTGTGTGCTGTGTGTGTCTGTGTGTGTGTGTGTGTGTGTGTGTGTGTGTGTGTGTGTGTGTGTGTGTGTGTGTGTGTGTGTGTGTGTGTGTGTGTGTGTGTGTGTGTGTGTGTGTGTGTGTGTGTGTGTGTGTGTGTGTGTGACAGAGTAGAGAGGGCTCAGTGTTTGGACCACCCTGTGAGCTGGGCTGAGTGACAGCATGGGCCTCAAGACTCATGCAGTACACACACACACACACACACACACACACACCCACACCACACACACACACACACACACTCAAGAACGGGCATACAGTACTGAAACACACACGTCAGCAACCTCATTTTTCAACATGTTTTCTACTCTATTAATGTCTCATGACTAAATACATATCAGGCTCCAAAGCAAACACGGTGTATTAAAATGAAATAAATCACGCTGGGATCAGGAGGGAACACACACTCTCTGGTATGGACAACTCTGTACCACCCAGTAGTATCGCGGTGCGAGTACCTGCTGTTTCAACCCTACCCCTATACCCCATATTTCTCAACACCTTATTCAAAAAGACAGGCCAGACATAATTAAGGTGCTTTAGGAATAATATTTATACATTTTCGGAGGATTTGAGTGGTAGGGTAAACGCGGTGATGACATAAAGCTAAATTGAAATGAATTGTAACATATTTTCAGAGCGCTTTGACTGTAATTTCCCATTAGTCACCAGTAGTTTGGCTTTATTACGGCGTTTCCCCGTAATGAATAGAGGCATGAGTCCAGTTATCCACCAACACAGCGAAGTGCTAGCCGTGTATTTTTTGGCTACGTATCAGAAATTCTAAACAGGTCAAGCTGTGATGATGTCATTCATATCAAAGGCTTCCCTTAATATATCTTATTAACTGGAGGACTAGTGACCCCCTGCCATCGTGTAGAGCACACACACTAATCATTGACCTAATTTGTAATAGTATTTGTTGTTGTTTAGTTGTGTGTGTAGGACTGGTAGCCTAGCAGCTTTCCTAATGATCTGAAATATGTTTCTTGTGTTTTTTGGCCACGCAAGACTTGTGGAAAAATGTCCTACAATTGCACTCAACGCAAAAAAATTGAAACATTTTGAAGAGTAGCAACAGATTCAATCATGCCACGTTTGCCATGCCTGTGACAGTGGGTACATTTATTTTTTAGGGAGCAGGAGAAAGGTAATATGATGAATCTTACCATATAAGTTTAATATTAACTGTATATAAGCATGTATATTTAGAAGCTCAACTTTTAAAGAAAGCTTATTCCCACTTCTTTCTCGTAGTCAGGTCACCACTCTGGCCAATGCCTTAACCCCGATATGTCTGAATAGGAAATAAAGGTTGGAAACTTTGAAACACTTTTTGGTATTATTAAAAGTCTTTGGATCCGTGATTCATTGATGAAACGCTATCATGCAAAGGCCTTGAAAGTCTAAAAAGTATCCTGTTATCTGGTAGTTATGAAGAGAAAGAAGAAAATCCATCCTACAATTCCATATGTGGCCCTAATTGCCAAATTCCGCTTCAGTTTGATAGCTATAAATGACTGTGGTGATAAGTCTGTTCAACCTCTTAGCCTCTCCGCTATGACGTCTTCTGTTGTCAGATGATAACTGTACTGATACTGATACTGAGTCTCGGTGGTTAGAGTTTAATAATATTACTGCATGGCGGAAGTCCTAAAAATAAGACTGCTGAGAGGCAACTGATCTAGCATCTGATAAAAGCCAGCGTTGGCAAATGATTCCGCAATGGGAGCTTTCTCTTATTACTCTCTAAGTCGTACAGTAGATCATTGCTATGGGGCTGTCCCTCTGGATCGCCAACACATAAAACATGGGATAGTGTTGAGGAAAAGCACCTCAGTTCGGCTGTCATTGTCACAAATCCTACTTTGAGAATGTTAAAGCTGCCTTCACAGGACCAGCGGTAAAATGGCTCTGCACTGATTTGGCCATTGTGTTGGAGGTAGTCCTGCTGCCCAACTCGGCGAAAGCGCTACCCTCAGAGTCTCGTAGAGTAACGCGTGTAAAGTTGAAATTGCTGACTTTTTGATGAGCAACCAATCACGTGACAATTATCTCAAGCGGGGCAAGCTAGCAGGGGGGTAACCACAGAACAAAAACCCAATTAGCTGTTTTTAAAGGCGGGCAAAAGAGACATTTGAGTTTATTTCCTTTGGAATATTTGACATGCCAAATCTGACCAGTTCAGTCAAATCTGGCAGCCTTACTTGAATTTTTTTGGCACTGATTTGTCGGCTGTCATTGTCAGAGGAACCTCCTGTATCTCCTGTAACTTCATTTTGTGTGGAAATCAGAGCTGATTTCTATTTAGTTTGTTTTGCTCTGTAAGATTGTAATTGACAGGTATGTGTCATGTCATTAATGAGTTGGTAAAACAATTTGAATCCATAACTATATTGTTAAACCAGATAAAAACAACCAGCAAATTGCGTATCATGTGAAGGCAGCTTAAGCTGGGCTGCGGACTTTATGTCAAAAGTGAAATATTGTAGTCACTCACTGCTAGTTGTATGTGTGTCGTTTCCAGTGACTCGCTTCACCCGCAGTAACTAAACAGAGATCTGAATACTGAACAGTATTTTGATAGATGTATAACCCAATCGAGAAGAGCTTTGCAAAGTGCGGTGGAGTGGGCAGCTGTTTGCAGTAGCAGGAAGAGACGGGAGGTTTGCTGGTTGGCCTGTGGACTGACTGGGGGGGACATCAAAGCGGACAGAGCCAGCGCTGCACAGAGCTTCCTCCAATGATTAAAAGCAGGGGCCACAGTAATGTCTGGATGGGCCATTTAAAACTAATGAGGGAAAATAAATAGAGCCGTGGCTATTGGCATGTGTAGGTGGAGTGTGTATGTGTGTTTCCATCCGTCTTTAAGCAACAAACATGTGTGTGCAACTTACCGGTAATAATTGAACTTATCAGAGGACACGCAAGAAGGCAGACGTCACTAAGCAACAAACCATGATATTGAAATTCTATGTAACTTTATCAATTACGTGCATCCTGTGACGCACGTTATTATCCAGCGGGATCGTCTATATTTGACATGCGAGGTCAGCCTCCTCTCTGATGTGTCAGAATTCGATCTGAATAGCCATATGCTGATTATTACCCTTGTCATATTCCACACTGACTCACCCTGTGCTGCTCGTGAGAGAGTTTATAGTAATGTGTGGGGTATGCAGTGAAAGGATGTAGGCAGGAGGCATTTGAGTTTATGAATGAGTCACGGTGCTCTTGATCTGTCGTAACACCAAAAAGGAACATGAGGTGGAAGGGAAGTGCTGACAGGGACATATCAATTAACAGAGGATCTGTGAGGCGGACAATTAAACTGTGTTCAGATTTATCAAAGAGCAAGCACATTTGGTACGTCATCAATGACATCAATACTGGGACATTTATATTCCTGAAACGTAGCTGAAACTGGTGAACTCCTTACTTTCATCCTGCTTCTGTTTCTTTCACTAGAGTTGTCAGTTTCTTCTCCAGTAATTCATTTTTCTCGCTTCTTTGTCTTTCTTTCCCCCGTTGTCTTTATCTTTTCCATGTTCAAAGCAAAGCTTAAGCACAAGCTCCTACAACAAGCCATCGTTTTTCCTCTTTGTTGATTATCCAAGCGCTCGTCTGGATGATGAAGCCAACCCATCGTAACGGATTCCAGGCCCCTTTCACAATGTCACTGTCAGACTTGAGTTATTTCTCAATCCGCTGCTCTTCCAAGATCTAATGGGCAATTATCTGCCGAGGAGAAGTTAATGGGTGTCCCATTTCACAAAGTCCCGGTTATTTATGTCAATGAGCGCCATTGTGTGGAAACGTGGCAGACCCGCGCTAACCGCTCAACTTGTTTAGATTTTCTCGATGGAATCCCACACCCATTGTAAGCCAGCACAAACCACAAGACCAATGTGTGTGTGTGTGTGTGTGTGTGTTACAAAGTGTGTTTTATGCATGTCTTAAGTCCACTCTAACATGTAGAATACCAGTGTGAGTGTCTATTACCGAAGACATGATGAAGGTATATACTGACCAGCCCTACACACACATTGAAACAGACAACCCGCCTCCCACATACACCACACACACACTCACCACAGACACTTACACAAGCAGTGCCGTAGACCTACCACCACATACTCAGACAACCTCCTACACACGCACATAGCTACAGACCCACAGACACACATGCAGGCATCCCCCCATACACACACACACAGACCCACCACCAACATCAACACCCGCAGGCTCGGTGACATCATGGCTTGGATGACAGCACGTCTTCCAGCCCCATTAGTCTGATTGTAGGTGGCTCCGCCGCACTGATTTATGGGTAAATATCCATCGTCTCTTTTCTGCTGTGTTGATTTATAAGCCATGTTTTGGTCCCTTTGGTCCCCAGACCACAAGACTTGGGAGGGGGAGTCCTGTGCAAATAATGACATTGTAAAACTGGAGACAGAGGGAGAGAAGACCCGCCCTGTCACTCTCTCATCACCCAGCACTGTTGACACGTGGTGATTGGTCAGTGGAATCAGGAAGCAAGTGGAACATTTCTCCTTAAGTCGTCTTGTAGTTTTTTCTGTCACATACACCTGTGCACCTGTAACTGTCATCCTTTGTATCCGTCTTCCACTTTTGCTGTCCTGTTTTTTTTCCCATTGATGTCATCTACTGTATCTGTTTGTCAGCTCTCCTTTGTCATCTGTTTTCTTTCCCCCTGTTTTTTTTTCCTTGCCTCAGAAGTGTCTGAGTTTTTAAGAGCCCTATTAAGTCTGTGTAAAACCCCAGTGGAAAATGGATTAGCACAAGACGAGAGAAAAACACTCTTCACATCCTACAGTACCTCCACATCATCCTTGCCTTTGATTTTGTTCCGCATTGAAAGAGCATATCAGTGTTCTTATTTGTTACAAACAATGTGAACTAACATGTAAAAACATCTTGTGGCAAATTACTCAAAGTTTTGCTGAAACACCTACTTTATTTTTCTCATTTCTGTCAACTTTTAGAATTATTAAAGGTCTGGATATTATTACTTAACTTAACTATTTGACTTTACTTAACCGTCTTTCCCTCGTTAAACTCCATTTTTACAATTGTTATTGTTTTCTTTCCTTTATATCTCTCCCTCTCTTTCACCTTCTCACCTTTGCTTTTGTCTTTGCATAAAAAGATGCGTAGGAGGCCCCCAGTTGACTGCTTTGAGCTGTTGTTTATTATAACGTTATGCCTTGGTACCGCAGCATGCAGAACATGGCCCTCAGCCCAAAGAAATCAGCCAATCGATTACGCAGAGAAAAGATTCAATGACCCTGCTTATAATACAACATGCAGAAAAGGACAGCACATGAATAAGTTTGAGTTATAATTATCACACAGAGTGAGAAGAAGTGCATTTTTCTATTAGTTGAAAGTGCATGGTGTGTATCCTGAAGCCAGATGTCACACTCTCCTCCCATGGGCCTCTATAAGAAGGATTCACTCAAAGGCCACCGGGAACCCATTGAGAGCCCTTCAGGGAGGTTGTTAATGTGTGAGTGCATGTATGAGGGTGTGTGCGGATGTACTATGAGGTATAATTAGAAAAGCTCCCTCTGACTGACAGGTGTAGGGACAACTTGCTGCGGTACCTGAGTGGTGCATGCTGGGTGCTCGCAGGCTCAGCCAGAGATATTGTTAGGTGGATTTGTATTGTTTCCAAAAGCAAGTGTGAATGGAGCGAATGGATGGACACAAGCAGGAATGGTTGGGATAAAAAAAGCAGTGACAGTGTTTCCTGTGTATCCTCTCAGAGCTGTGGCAGCATTGCTTGACATTTCCACCGACTATGAGTAATGTTCCCTATACCACTCTGAGGCTGCTCAGAACTCACCCACTGGACAATGAGGTGGCAGAGATCTATGTGTGCCCACAGCCAGACACTGAATACATACAGTGAGTCATCATATGTCATGCCAACAACATACACACACTTAACGTATGCACTCACCCACAGCAGAAACCACACTTAAGTAGCCAGCCGCAGAGCACAATGCAGATTTCATGACCAAATTATATTGACATTCACCAGAGCTACAATTCTCAGAGGGTAAGGCTATAGGAGGAGTTGCCTGACGATGATAACCAGTGCTGTCTGAAGGCTTGTTTTCATACATCTTATGGTCCTTTTTGAACCGATACTCGCATTGTTAAAGCACTTTGAAAGTAATTGCCTGACACCAGACACTCTGAATAGGAGTAATCGTTTCAGCTAAACCAGGTGAACCTATTACCTAAATAAATGCATACCGAATACACCAACCAAGATACAATACAGTGACAGGATTCCACTAAAACTCACAAATGAACATTTTCATATTTCATCTAAATTAAAAGGTTATGCAAGATGTAATAAGACAGAACAAAAGAAACTACACTTTTAACGAGACCAAAATACATTTAGTAACATTTGCTTTACTTTATTAAGTCATTCTCCCAGTGTGAATGACCCAGAACATAAAATGTACAGATCTTTTATATCAAAATTAAAATGACTGTAAATATAAGAGCTATATGACGATACCATTCCTGTGTTGCAGTGCCTCATCAGAGTCTCATGCCCACGTCTTATTTAAAGTTTCATGGATATCACAGGTCGATAAGTCCCATGTGAGTCAGCTTTTATGTGGGAAACCCCCGTCCACCAGGTTTACAGTAATAGGAGCCGTCAGATTCTGCACTATGACGCATGTTACATAACACTGCAGCTGGCATAATCTCTTACAATGTGGGAAAAAAACTATTCTATCTAATATTAATTTGTCCGTAGAGAAATGTTGAACAGAGTATCCTGATTCACTCTATACGTTTAGTTCTTGCGAGAAGCATCACTGAATATTAAAATATTGAGAAATTGTAATCTTTTTTTATGATCAACAACTCTACGCTGATGATTAACTGCTATTTGCTTATAAAATGTGTGAAATGTTGTTATTGCGCAGTTTTTTATGAATGCAATAATATCTTTTATCAATCTGACAACTGTAGCAATGTCCTAATATTCCATTGGAAGTGAATCCTTGAAAAAATAACATCTCATTCTGTATTACACACACAAAAGGTGGTTAGCTTTAGACACTTGTATTCATTAAAAACCACAATTAGCTTCAGGGAGCTGTGCGCTCAAACTGATAGTTTGCTAATTGTTTCTTTACTGCTGACACTAGATTTGATTTGATGCTGTAGTCACAATTTGTTCCTGCCTTTAATGAACGCAAAGCTAATGTGGTGTTTGACCCACAAGCAGAAAAAGTGACTTTCAGTAAGTATGTTTACAAATTCTCTAGATACTCCGTTTAGAGTATTATAACAAATCCTCTAAGTGTGTTGTAGCTCTGGCTTCGTGCTGTGCAGGGTCCCAGAGTCAAAACAGGGAGATGCACCTGCTATGTAGGGTCCCCACTTCTTCAACATCCATCCATCCATCCATCCATCCATCATCCATCATCCATCATCCATCCATCCATCCATCCATCCATCCACCCATCCACCCGTGTCTCTCATCTGCACAACTTCTGCTCTTTTCCCCACTGATCAGTCTCTTCAGGCTATAATGAGCATTTCCTCCTACCTCCCCACCACCACCACCTATTCTCTCACTTTCTCCCCCCTCCTTTTCCTGTCCTCCCCTTCTCACTGTGTGCAGAATTGGAGAAGCTTATCGCCTAGCAACCACAATTAAAGTACAACAAGTCAGTGGCGGTAGCAGCCGCCATCGGAGAAAAGCTTCACAAACCTTTTGTGTGACCAGCGGCTTTAGACAGAAAGAGAGCAAACAGAGAGAGTTGAGAGGGGGGGGGAGAAAACGGCGATAAAGAGTTGGAGTTGGACAGGTGAAGCGCAATTAGAGCCACCGCTGGAACGCCGTAGAGAGGACTTTTTTTGAAAGCGGGAGAGAAAATCAAGACAGGGAGAGTGGAGTAACGTTCCCCGGCTGGGTTCACTGGGTTGGACTCGACAGGTATGTGTGAGCGCCGGAATGAATGGACACAGAGTGAAGGTATTCTGCAAATATATGATGCTGTTTGGATGTGTGTGTGTGTGTGTGTGTGTGTGTGTGTGTGTGTGTGTGTGTGTGTTGCTGCTTGTGTGTGTTTCTGTTTGCTCATGAGTCAGTATTTGAAGAAACACATGTTAGGCAGATTATGCTTTTCATGCTTTTGGCACAAACACTACATTTATAGTCTTGGAAATTTCACAGTTTTGAGAAAATTACACATTTTTCTTGTAATGGTATGATTTTACACACCTGCTCTCTCTCACACACACACACACACACACACACACACACACACACACACACACACACACACACACACACACACGCACAAACAGTAAGAAATATGAACACTTGGCTTGTAACTGCAATGTAATATAATTTCAGAGCTGTGTAATTGATTCTTATGCGTCCCTTCAGTAAATCTTCATATTTTTTCTGGATTTTTGAAATGTACACGTGCTGAATTTGCAAACGCGTCCTCCACTTGGTGTGTAAAGACAGCTAATTGTCTCCCGTTATTTCCCCTACTATCATAAGGATAATTGACTGAGGTGCTAGGAGTAGCTCTTTTAATTGTCAGGTGTCATGTCACCTGCTGCCATTGTCTAAGCAAACGTGCTTTTTTTTTTTTTGCTTGGGGGGATTTAAGGACTGAGTAGTAACAGATGCAGTAAGAGGGAAAGCTTTAGGAGCTGAGATTGAAGATTGTTTGATTTTTGCTGTATTTTGTGGTACGGTTGGGAGTGATTTCTGAGAACAGATGTGACAAGATGTTAATGGCAAGATGCAGGAACACCGTGAGCCAAGTTTGTGAAAGGCTGCTGTACAAAAGAGGGAGAATAATGTGCAATGGTATTCATTTTTACATTGCTAGACACATGAAAACAGGTCACAAGTGTACCTTTATAAAGTATATATAAGGTTCTTTAAATATATATTATAGTCACCCTTTAGGATGTCATGCTCTCTAAGATATTGCACATTTTGACAAAGTGTATACCCAAATTATTCCCATAAATGTCCTTAATCATGAGGAGAAAATTGTAATGTAGTTCATTTTATACGACAAGAGGTTTTAATCGCTCAAAAGTCACTTTTGAAATAACCAACCCCAAACTGCAGGGCTTGTATTTCTCTAAAGGAGCTGGCTTATTCATGCTCGGAGGTGGACATTACTTCAGCCTGAAAGGTGGGTCTAAAATAAAGCCCCCCCCACTGACCTGTCTTTCAAATCAAGGACACCCACCTTCCCTCGTCGCCATGGCAGAGTGGCACACTACGTGAGTGCACTATGGGGGGGCTGGGGGTAAATAGGTCAGTCAATCTGTTTGTCCTATCCTGTCCCCGCTAGGAGGATGAAACTGGTGACTTTAACACACAGGAGAGTCAATTGCTGGTCAAAATGTCACTGAACGGACACTCACACACTGGAAACACCAGAGTACACTTGTTTGCTCGTCAAAATGTCATTGCACTGCTCTCATAGAAGCACAAACTCACTCAGAACAGCCGCCTCTGACGTTAAGCTTCAGATTCAAATGGAGGAAATTCTTCTTTGTCTCATAAGGATACACCTACAGTGCTGTTTAACTGTATTATTAATACCTCAGTGTTCTGCTGTCTGTGCGGGAGACATCCCATTACTGGAGCTCATTAGTCCCGTGTGTCACAGCCTCCTTTTCAATAAAAAACAAATCAGCCGTTTGTCTGTCATTTTTAGGAGAGGATGTGACCCTCTACAAGTCAAGTACAGTAGAAGTGTGACTAAATATGCATCGGATTGAAGGGATTATATAAACTGCTTCACCAACCCATTCATCTCTTATTTCTGTCATCACCGTAATAATGACATGTTGAAACCCACACAATCTGTCTCTGGCTGCATGTTTTAGGAGGACTAGTTTTGGACAAGCATCTTTTTTAGATGTTAAGCTATTGTCCTTTATTCGTACTAAAATAAGAATTACTTTATTAATCCCAAACTGGGATATGTTTGTGTTGCAGCAGCATAATACAATACAAGGCATAGAACATAATTAGAAATAAAAAGAAGAAATAGAAAATGGTAAAGTGAAGAAGAAATAGAAATAAGAATACAGATAAACTGGCTATGAAGATCAATAATCTATAAACTGTCAGACAAGTAAACACTATTGAAATGAACAAACTTTAAAGCAGGATATTATCAAAAATAAATCAATGATTACATATTGTATTTGTATGTTTGAGCGTGGCTTGGGTACCCCCCCTCCTCCCCTGATATTAAGAGCCTGAATAAGTGTGATGGCCCCAAAAAAATGGAAAACAGCACAAGAGTTTAACTCCAAAAACTTCTCCAGCCTCAGGCCAGCGTGTGTGTGTGTGTGTGTCTGTCTCGTGTGTGTGCTACTGTCTCAGCATGTGAAGGCTATAGAAGATGCAGACAGCAGGGGGGTACGATGTGTGCGTGTGTGGCGTTTCAGTGTGTGTTCTGTGCACGTGTGCCTAATAAGCCAGAGGGATGTATTCAAACCGCCCCTGTTGAGCGGAGCTGGCAGGAAGCATTATCTGTGCACCTGCAGTTTCTCAGTCGTAGTCGTCATCAGGGAAATGGCTTTTACATTTGTCTCTATGCTGTTTCTGCCTTCTCTTACGCTTATATTTCACATTTGTTTTGATAAAAACATACCAAAAGTAAATCCACTGAACGAGAGTTTGATATTGTAGCCAGGGAGGTAATTGTTTTTGGTCATTACCCACAGTATTGCGCTCTCAGCGGGACATTGATCATGTGATTGGTGCTGTCTTGAAGGTAGAGGTCTTTATAATTGGGAGAGTTCAATCATATTACTCTAGGTCAGAGGTTAAGAGCCAATCATTTTACTGTGTTACTGCAAAGAGCCACATCATACACACATGCTGGGTGTATTGTATGTCCCCCCCTCCTCTCTCTCAGCCTTTCTGTGTGCTCCCTCACTGTCCTCCTCTAGGTGCCTATCTCTATCTCTCACACATACAAAATGACAATCTAAAAATGTACAGTAATTGACACACACTCAAAGACACACCCTTCCTTAGACACACACCCTCACACAGATGGACACAGATACCTCTGCTCAGCCAGATATCTTGTAAATGTCACACACCGTGATATTGACAGAAATGGACTCAAACCTCTCCTACCAGTATTACCCATGACTAAGGTTGGTTCAAACACTGCTTCATGACAATAAGTGAAGTGTGTTTTATTTAATTCTCCTCTCATGATCACTATCTCAGCTTTTACCTAATCCTCTGACTGACAGAGATGCACTTTCTCTCTTATGTATTTATTTACCACATTCACCAATCAGTGGCCAGCTTTCCGTGAGCAGGCCTTCTCACACACCTACAACTTCAGAGTGTTACTTGACAACATTATATTGAGTTATTACGGTTTTATCTGAGTTTTGTTTCTGGCGTTCAGAAGCAGATCTCTCCGTTTACTGTCACATAACGAGTGCAGGAAAGCCCGCCTCCGGTACTGCAGGATCTGCATTCTGATTGGCTAAAGCACTTCTGTGAGGACAATTCTGTGTAACGATCGTTAACCCCTCTGAGATACATATGCTCAAAAAAAGACCACATAGTTACATAATCCAGAGTTGGCCACCCCTGCTCCAGATCATGACCCAAACACAGTTAAGGTGGAAGGTAGTACATTTCTGTTTTCAGGTTTATAAACGTGCTGATGTTTTGATTGAGGTTAGTACATTTTGTTTCCAGGACAGCCAAACCAACGTGTCCCAAAATACAATCTGAATTGTTTGTATGCCATACATTACATGCATTCTGTATGCGCATGTATAATGCTCTCTCACCGCTCCATGGTTTTGCAGCATGTTCTCTATCAGAAAGCAGGATGGAGAGCCACTTTGATGGTGATTGTAATGTCTGTTTTTCTCCTCTTATTTCCAGAGTTTGGGCTCTGCTGACCGAAAAGAAAATCAGCCCAAGAAGTAAGTCCTATCTGATTACTTTCCTGTACATTTCTCTCTGCAGTCCATATCTTATATAAGAAAACAGCAAAATAGACCAAACAATCTTTGGCTCAGAGAGACCATGCCACTCTGAGATGGCATTGTAAACCACTTCATCTTAACGGGCGATAACTTGCGTAAACTTGCTAAATGAACGTATCAGCAGGAGAGGATACATTCTTTTTTAAATCGTTTTAAAGGTGCCATAGAATGTAAAACTGTATTCACCTTTGCATAGTTGAATAAGGAGAGTTCGGTACATTGAACTGACATACCGTGAACCTCAAACACCATTGTTTCCTCCTTCACGTGCAAATCATGAATATGCATATCACAGCGGTAAAACGGGCGGATTACAACAATCCCTGTGTGTGACGTCACACACGGTAGTCCAGCCCCAACATTTGCATACACCAGCTGCTGGAAACACTAACGCTAACACTTACCACTCCGTAACGCAACTGGCTGTTCTTCAAACTCATGGGTTTCCTCCTCCGATAAAGGCTCAAACATGTAAGGTTTGATGCCAATAGCCTCCATGGTTCATCTCTCACAGTTTCGAGAACTTCACTTACTTCTGTGGGCTCTGAGGCAGCCATGGATTACTCCTTGGAAACCAGCCAATCAGAGCAGAGCTCATCATAATTATTTAAATGAGCGCCCAAATAAGGCAATTCAGCTTGTTTCACTCTAGGACCAAATCATAGGGTTGTAAATGGGCCTGTAAAACCGCATCTGGACATTTTTGGATCAACCAAAGTTATATACCTTCTTTGTAGACATCAGAGAACAATTTAAAATACCAGATAGATGCTTTCAATGGAACCTTTAAATCAACCTTTTTCCCCAAGTCATATATTTTATCAAAGTTTCACTGAGAAAACTCTGTTTTTCTATCTGCTACCATTTGATTTACACATTTCTGCTTTTTGCAATAACATTTCCTGCTTAAGTATGTTGGGGCCAATAAAAAGACATCAAATAATGTTACCACGGCTTGAGACAAATAGAACCCGATATCTGAGCTGCACTGCACATCACTGCCAGTTGACAATGGGCACATAGCTTAAATCAAGTTAATTATAATGTATCATTTTGTTTCCCAGCAACCAAAGCCATGGTCGACTATAATTATCATGACAATATATCTCTCTCCGGTTTATTTCTTCCTATCACAGTCAGCATGATCTCTGCATCAATAGCTTTGTGAATGGACTTTTGAAAAGGATATTTTCTCTCTTCATATCAGTCCAAGACGTTTCACAATGCCTCACAATTATCCAATTTATTTGAGGTCTATTTTTCCAATAGCTGTCTTCATTTCAAAGCAACACTATTGCTTCAGCCAAGTACTCTTGAGAGCATCGATTGTTTATCTTTTCACAGCAGATGATGTGATGATGTGCTGAAGTGTTATCTTGAGTAAAATACTGCTTTCAGCTGCGCATTTTCACTGTCAATGCTCGCAGTGTTTCATAGCAACAGGCCATCTAAACAGAGGATTGTATGAGTGAGTATACTATTTGTGTGTCCTTAAGACATCCCAGTTTACTTGGATCTTTACCAAACAAAAATGGAGACACTTAATCAGGCTACACTTAAGAATAGGTCACTTGACTCAAATGAAATACACTATAATTGTGTGTGTCTGCCTGTGTGTAAGTGTGTGCTGTGTGTTTGAGGCTCTCTGTGGACCATGCATTATGTCAGCGACAGTGGGACATATGCTACATTATAGATGTAATGTATAGCCTAGCACTGCGAGCACCCAGTGTGCCAGAATGGGAGACATCTGTTGCCAGGAGACAGGCGGATGTATTCAAGAACCAGTAGGCTATAGCCGCTACAGGATGTCAAGTAAGAGGAGTCAAGGAGAGAAGAAGAGAGCACTTTATATACTTTACCACACGTTACAGCAGCAGAATAAGTGTGAAAGATAAGCAGAGAATGAACACATACAGTCAGGACGCTGGGAAACAGTCAGCATGTTGTTTTTCATTCATAAAAGTCATTAACCTGAAAAGCAAATGACAGATTTATTTTATAACACAAAGCTTACCTACATGATATTTGATATTCCATCTTCTTTCACCCTATTGACAGTCACTTCCTGTCTGTTCTGGGTCCTTTTCTGCCTTCATTTTTATAACTAACCTTGAATCTAAAATGTCAAAATGAACGATCCTATGTGCATTCATTTTCTGTATTTCAGTCCAGATTAATATGTCCCACAATGTGAATGAGTGTGTTTGGTTTCTTTCATTCATTAACTCTCTTAGTCTTGACCCCGAGTCAGGGTTTTTTCAGCCGTTCCTCTCCTTACCTACAGATGGAATATTGCTTATCTTAGGCTCATTGTTCCTCCAGATGGGGATGATCATTCGTTCCTTAATTCCGTCCCACTTGGACTGCTGCAACTCTGTTTCTACGGCATGTGCGTTAGCAGGTAATCAGAGGATCACTTACAAGTGGTTCAGAATCCCTCCGCTCGGCTTAGTACCAGGTGTACTCAAAAGGTCTCACGTCACACTTATGATGATATGCGCAGATGAAAAATGCAACCAGAAAATATTGAACCGTGCAGCGTTTTGTGCTCATGAAATGAAACTTCACTTTCCTACTCACGCCGGCTGCACGCTGTACAGGAAGGACGGAATAATGGGAGGATGGGGCACTGTGGGTGTGTTGGAGTGAGGGATTTAGGCACGGATGTCAGGGAAGAGAAAACTTGATTAGACTAATTTATTCACGGGAGCAGGCCATGTAATTGTTCGCATATGGGGGTGACGTACTGTAGGTGTGTGTGTGTGTGTGTGTGTGTGTGTGTGTGTGTGTGTGTGTGTGTGTGTGTGTGTGTGTGTGTGGGTGTGGGTGTTTGTGTGTCTAAGAGGGGATATTTGTTCTGCAGCAGTGTCCCACAGTTTTGTCTAAATAATAAAACCATATTCTAGTTCAGTTTAAGTTCTCCAATACATTTAAAGCCCCTCTCTTCTGGCTCACCACACAGGGGAAATGCTGTTTGGTTTATAAACTCTTTAATAAAAGGCGGTTTCCTTAAGTTGGCCTGCAAAGACCCGTTTAAATAGATCAAAAATATCTTTCCTATCATAGTATGTAAACCACTTGAAACACACTTGCTTTCCTGTAGCCTTCAAATTTCATTCATCGTCAATCTATTAATGAAGATATTATTAATTTATGCATCTTTTTATTTAAATAACCTCTTTGCAAAGAGACATTCATTGATACATTTTCAACAAGCTACATGAACAGTTGTAAAAAGCAGTTTTCTTGGAAATCTCCTGCGATTTCTTTGAAGTGACACTGATGTCTCACTTAAAAACTTTAGGTGATCGCCCTGATAATATAAGAGCGCTCTTGTTCTGAGATAACCGCCAAACGCTCTTTTCACTCTGCCAGCTGATGATTTACCGCCACACTCCCCCACATTTGAAGGACATTTCCTCCCAGCGGTATCTGCTTGTTGCCGTGGTTACAGGTGACACAAGCCCAGCAGTATTTAATTCACGGAAACATCACAGGTTTTATGGATTTCATTCAGCGTGCAGTACACAAAGTCCTGAATGGGGCTGATCAAAGACGGCATGTTATTTCTCAGATCAGAGGACAGCAGACAGAAGAAGAAGAAGAAGAAGAAGAGCTATAAATAATCTACAGACCACATGTAAACATGCACAAGCCAATGAGCATTAACATGAAACAAAGATGTGTCTGGCATCAGTTGGAAAAAGACAGAGAGAAGACAGAAGAGAGGAGAATATGAGACAGAAAGAAGGCACAAATACAGTCACATTCCTTTACCTCGTTGGTTCTAAACCTGAGGTCTGCGTCATCCTGTAGGGTGCGCTGAAGATCACAGGTGGTGTGCAAGGCTTGTCTTCCCTTAAGTTGTCTTAATTAGATTTGCTTCAGTCTTAAAAACTCACTCGCTACATCATTTATATCGTTTTGGTTTTTTAAACGGGACAACGATCATTTCATCAGGTCAGCCTGTTAGCTTCAATTCGTTTTTTGTTTTTACATTCGACTGCAAAACTATTTAATAACTTAAACAATATCTCTGAAAAATGTATAAGCACTGATTACTGATCAGTTAAAAAGTATATATATATATATATGTCTCTTTGTTCCAACCCTCACCTATGATGGTTAAGGATGGGTCATGAGGGAAAGAACGATATCGCAAATTCATGCTGCCGACATTGGTTTTGACAGTGGTTGCTTTCTCCCTGAGGCATAAGGTGAGAAGTTCAGTCCTCCGAGGGAGACTGGGAGTAGAGCCATTTCACCTTTGCGTAGAAAGGAGGCAGTTCGGGTGGTTCGGGCTTAGGATGCCATCTCGGTCGCCTCCTGAAGGAGTTGTTCCAGGCTCATCCAGCTGGGAGGAGACCAACGGAGCAGGTGGAGGGATTATATCTCCAGGCTGGATTGGGAGCACCTCAGAATTCCCCAGTCAGAGCTGGACGATGTGGCCGGGGAAAGGGAAGTTTGGGGCCCTCTGCTGGAACTGCTTCTATTGTGTCCCGACTCCAGATAAGCAGTGGAGAGTGGATGGATAGATGGATGGATCCATGGCTCAAGAGCCCACCTAACTTTGGTTTCATCAGAAGACAGGATAAGTGTCTGCCTGAATTTGTCTTCAGTGAAGAGAAGTTAGCTCATGACAGCATCAAGCAAAGCAAAACAAAGCGACACTAGGAATAAAAACACCGTTGGTAAACAATTGATGTTCGTTTTTTACACAGGATTAGAATGGAACATTTTTTGGTGTGTGTGGTCTCCAAGAAAAAAGGTTTGTGAACCACTGCTCTATCTGATCCACGAGGGAGACAATCCAAGGCAAACTGCAACAGAAAGATAATAAGGAGTGAGGGTTCCCGCTGTCTCATAGACCTAAATCACATTCCTTCATTTTTCCAGCCATTTTTCTTTTTTTCTTTTTACCTCACTTTTTTCCAGGGTTTTGAAATCCTAGTGTAAATACATATTGAGGGGTATTTACAATAGTGGTAATGGTGGTAGGAGAGGAGCTAACTCAGCGGGCCATAAGAGACTGCCTCTGGCTGTCTGAGTGTGTGACTATTTGTACAGTTGATCTGGTGTGTATGTGCACACACATTCTCCCAACAGCAAACTGTGTGTGTACCTGTACTGCTGATTCAGTGTGTGTTTCGCAAATTTGAAGCCTGTATACTAGCCTGTGAATATTAACTGCACTTATCCCTCTTTGTGTGTGTGTGTGTGTGTGTGTGTGTGTGTGTGTGTGTGTGTGTGTGTGTGTGTGTGTGTGTGTGTGTGTGTGTGTGTGTGTGTGTGTGTGTGTGTGTGTGTGTGTGTGTGTGTGTGTGTGTGTGTGTGTGTATGTCCCTATTTGATGTGGCTTGGCTGCAGTTATGCTGGGTTGTTTGAGAACTTCCCAAGAGCATGCTGCTGGGCCAAAGTACTGAGCGGGCAGAGACATCCATTGTGTTGGTAAGGCATCCTTGCCGTGTGTGTGTGTGTGTGTGTGTGTGTGTGTGTGTGTGTGTGTGTGTGTGTGTGTGTGTGTGTGTGTGTGTGTGTGTGTGTGTGTGTGTGTGTGTGTGTGTGTGTGTGTGTGTGTGTGTGTGTGTGTGTGTGTGTGTGTGTGTGTGTGTGTGTGTGTGTGTGTGTGTGTGTGTGTGTGTGTGTGTGTGTGTGTGTGTGTGTGTGTGTGTGTGAGAAAGAAAGAGAGAGATATGCAAAAGGAGAAAGCAAGCCTAATTGCGAGTACTTGCTATGCTCCCTGCTATTCTAGCAGTGCATGGCCTTTTCCATTCTGTCTTTAAATTCAAAAGCGCACACACACACACACATATGAAGCAATGTAACACACACACACACACACACACACACACACATTTCATCCTCACAACCACTTAGCTGAGGAAGTAATCAGGGAAAAGTTATTTCGATCATGTTGCACAACAACTCCAATCCTTAACCAAAGCTCTCCCTCCACATTTGAAACCACAGATCAAACAGTGATCAGCTTTCCCAAAAACATCTCAACACTTTGGATGCTCCTGCTTTGCTGGCTTGCAATTGTTCAAATATGATTTCAGGATTAAACGGCTTTCAGTGCAAAAAGCCAACTCAGCATTTCAACCGCCGCCACAATTTTAACATCACTCATTTTCGATTTTGAGTTAGCTTTTTTTCTCGCCAGGCCGACCCCACAGAATTGTCCTTCACTTAAACTTAAAAAAATGTTGCTGCTCAGTAGGAACCATAACAGTAGCCGGCTGAAGGTTATGCATTTCTAAATACCCATTACAGGAGCCCCCTCCTTCGTATGACATGAAGTTGTAAGACTGGAGGTGTGTGGGAGGAACCTCTACTCACCCCAAATTTTCCCAAGTTGATACTCCCTTAAATGTTGTTTAAACCTTCATAACATTTGTTTCAGTTTTCATCCGTAACATTACATTACAAAACATGAAAAGCCTGCGAACAGGATTCAAGCCAGGTCGGGCTCAATCGTTGTGAAGCCAGGCTGGATGATGCACACTGACTCATTCAGATCGACCGCCAACGATGGTTTAACCCATGTCACTTAATCGGTCTGAAGTGGGAATGTTTTACTCTGCGTTTATTTGAATGTGTGTTCTCCTGATATCCTAAAACTAACTTTCTCATCACCTAAACCCAATCCAGGTAACTTAAACCCAAGCTTCAACTGAAAATATAGCTCTTCAACAAGACAAATGTTTACTTTCTAACCTTTCAGATAGACCTTTGGTTCTCCCAAGTATAGAAATGCAAGAAACCCGCACACATCTCTCTCACTGCTTGAGGTTTTCTTCTCTTTTCCAGCATAAATAATCCCCTCAGTCTGCTGGCACAACCCTGATTGGAATCTCGACGCCGAGCTCAATTGTGGGTTGAAGGGGGGAAAGTGGGGTGCCCTATGCGTGCGCACGGTTCAAGGCCATAAACATAATACTGGAGGGGTGTCCACCTCTCTCAGGCCAGGCCTCAAAAAGCCTCCGTTTAGTACTGAGGCTGCCACATAACCATGGACTCGCATCAGCTATTCAGACTGATTCACTGTAATGATAGCGTATTTACTGCAGACTGCAAAGAGATAAATACTTGCACACTCTCATATATTTACTCCTCGGCCTTTATCCAACATTTAGCTACACGGGCAGTGAGCCACGGACTCTTACAGGCCAATACTGAGTGTACCCATGCAGGGGGTTAAGATCCAGGCTCCACACGGGTTTATCAGGTTTTCGATGTCCTAGAGGAGTCTTTTGTGGGGTTTATGAGGTGATTCTGTGGAGAATTATAAGTGGGTTACAATGTCATGTGATACGTGACGCTTGTCAAGTGTGTGTAGATTTCTGACAGCAGTGATAATTCCGGGTACAGTATTATATGTTACTGTAATATCTGGATTAAAGCATAAGAGTTAATGCTTTAGCTCACCTTGAAATTGGGTTGAACAGTATCTGAAGCGTCATAGTGTACTGTAGGTGTGTACGGTTCCCATACATCTGTTCTGGTGTGTTGAATTGGGTGTTACCACATCTAACCAATGTGACAGCTATTAAATTACCCAGATCAGTTTCTACCGAATCACATTATTATCTCATCCCACCTAACCGAAAGCGAGTGGAAAAAGAAAACGGTCTGTGGTACCGCTTGCTTAGCCCCTCCCCTTTTAGCGGTGTGCCACTCAATGCTACAGTTTCTAATAGTTTGTTGGCTTGTCAGCTCAACTCGAGATGAATTTGACTGCAGATCCATCATTTGTATGTCTCGCTGTGGTCAACCAGCCTTGTGGCACACATCAAACGCTGAGGGGAACGGTATCGAGACCGACACCACAGGGAGCCAACCAAAAGTGAAAAAAAAGGTGTTGAATTCCTCCCTCAATTTTTGTCTCCCTGACAAATTCTGTGTGTGCCGATTCCGTGGAAAACAGGAGTGAGAAAGAGCAGCGCTATAAAACGAAAAGGAAAAAAAAGCAGATGAAACGATGAATGTGACTCAGAGACGTGCAAACGAGGGGATGGAGGGGAGAGAAGCTGAGATGGAAATATCTCAGTGTACACCAGTGGGTGGATGGACAGCATATGAGAATATGTGCAAAGGGTGATAACAGAATCCCTCACATTGGCAAGTAATGATTAGATCATCAGCATTTAAAGTGTTGTTAATTATTATTAGGAATTGTTTGGCAAAGGTAGCTGTTAACCTAACCCTAACCCTAACGAGTTATTTTAGACAATTGTACATTCAGAAGAAGCAGACCATAATCATTGGACTCATGTATTATGTAACAGACTGCCGTGATATTGCCTATCATTAGCCACCGCTACCAGGGATCAAACATTACCCTTTGAGCAATTCAGATAATGTAATCATATCTGAAGGAAAAGCTTGTTAGCTTGAAGAAATATCAGCATGTTTTATTGGTGAGACTTCAGTCCAAGTGAAATAAAAGCAGCCTCCACCATGTAGAGGGACGTACACACAGACATGGGTTTGGATGGAGATGGTGGGTGGAAAACAAGGCTTTCTTTGAGCAGACTTTAATTAGCAATGTTCATAGCTTGGCTGCGTTCTTTTATGATTGGACCACTGAAAGCCTTTTTGTTTGCCTAATGAAACACATTGAGGGGTATGTTCCTGAATTAAACTGTGTTTGTGTGTGTGCAGACGCCAGCAAGCATGTGTGCCTGGGCCCATTTCATTTGCATGTATCTGTTATACGGGTGGGTGCCTAAACTCTTTTTGGCATATTAGAGTTCCATTGGCTAGGATAAGAAGCCGAAGCAGGACACAGAGATGAAAGAAATCCTAGCGTTTTGTTTTTCCTTCGTTACAGGCACCATTACCATAATTGCTGAAAACAGGGTCAGGTATTCGTCTGCCCTCCTTATAGTTTACTATCGTGTCTGTGCTTCAGTAATCTGGAATAAGATCTGTGGTTAAGGGCAGCCCAACCTCAGACTGACCACAAAAAATGCAGAGTGTTCTGCTTGTTTCAGTGGGATCACTTCATTAAGGCATTCAACACAAGACCCTCCTTATGATCGGAGAAACTTTACAGAGTATACTTGTCATGTTATTTCCTGTTCATCAACTATGTAAACATAATGTATGGTATCTTCCATGAGCCAAGACAAATAACAACTTATTAAACAATAAGAGCATTCATCATAAATAAATGAGCTTCTAATAACAAGGTTTTTCAGTAATAGCTAATTCCTTATCGTTTAGTAAAACAGTAATCCGTATGAACTCTGCATCCTACTGTTAGACGTCATTGATCTGTAGTGTTTTTTGCAAAAATTACACGCACTCTCAACCCTTCTCTGGAATAGCAGTGGACCACTGAACCTATGAGCAGGGGTCAAAGTTCACATCGGATAGCTTTGTGTACCGTGAGCGAAAACAATGAGTTCTTTAGCAGAATCTGTTCTGCACATGAATACGTCTGAACAGTTAATTGCTACCATGGCAACAGAACAGAGAGGGAAAGTGACATTAAGGGAGTTGTCTGCAGGAAAGCGATCCTTCGCAGTGACAGTGTGTGTGTGTGTGTGTGTGTGTGTGTGTGTGTGTGTGAGTGTGAGCATAGGTCAACATTTTCTCCGTATCACCACACAAGCTATTCAGTGTCGACAAAAGCACTCTTGTGCTGCAGGATTGGGGAAAGTTACTAATGCTGGCAAGATCAGAATCTTAGTTACATTGCAAGGCGGGGGGGGGGGGGATATTAGTGGAAGACATCGTATCTTGTAGTCACAAGAGCTATAAACTGGGGGATAAAATAAAAAAAGAGGTTACGATTGGATTACCCTCTCTCAAATACCAATGCTAACTATGCTATCAAGTTCAGTTTTTCCATGTACATGTAGTGATAAAAATAAAAGGTTTTAAATGAAAAAGTATATTTTTGTGTTTTATTGTAGGGCCTATTGAAGAACCATGCATGTAAAAATTGATAGAATTACCTGCATCATCTGTTGATCTTCCACATTCATGGGGCTATGAAACAGGCCCACTAGCGTTTCCTTTACTCCACCTCCTTGCCCCCAAGTCTTTTTTTCTTTGGCGAGTACCAAAATTGGCTTCAATGGCCAACACTTTTTCCTGGGGGCTTAACTAAAGTCTACAGCTGGGTGTGCAGCTCTCTGAGACTGCACAGTAGGTTTGGCTTTTAAGAATGCTAACATTTGCTATTAAGCTGAGCCAAATTTCAAAGCAATCCATCCAAAAGCTCTCTACATATTTAGCTAGAAAAAATGGAAATGTGCACCTCAGCAACAGATACAAGTACAACAAATTCTAGAACATAAAAATCGAGAGTGAAGGCAAGCGCTCAGATAGACGTGGGATAATAAAATGCATAATTGGAAGCACAAGTACAGTACATTGTGTTTATTGATAGGCCAAGCCTGCCTGGCAGGTGCCTAAGCTCTGTCTGGCTCCTATGTATGGACACCCTGTTTGTGGTATAGGTTAAAAGTTATATTTGTTGTCAGTGTATAGGATCACATGGCTTCAAAGTAATATTTATATTATATTAGTACAAACTTTCAATCACTGAATCCTAAAACACCAGGAAAATTAAACAGAAAATATAATAGACAATAATCAGCCGGGATATCCTGAGCGGGCCTCCAAGGGGATTGCATCATCGCAGTGTGCCTGCTGTGATGATGTTATCGGGGACAGCTGCATGGGGTGGAGCCAGGGGTCGAGGCTCTCAGGGAGCCAAGAGGCAGCCAGTTGCCAGCAGATCCCCTTCACTGAGACCCACCTGCTCCGCATGTCCATTTTTCCTCTAAACCCCTCAAAGGGATTCCCTGAGTCCTCTTCTATGTCCACTGGCCCCCGTGTCTTTGAAGTCATGATCCTATGTGTTTTCGTGGCATTGAAGTCCTTATCCTATGGTCGTGTCATGTGTTTGATCCAAAAGTTTGTTTGAAGTTTTACAGAGAACTCTTAAAGTATCCGATGGGCTCATGCCAAACATTAGATCTATATAGACCAAGGCAATTATTCTCAACGATTGTCCAAATCCAATCACTCCTGAAGTCTATTTATGAATCATGTTTTCTCACACAACTTCACTTTATGGAAAGGGACATTAGCGTCAAAAGTTGGCAGTAGTTGGCGTGCACAGGGCAGTGCTACTAATTTAATTAAAAGCCCCTTGAAGAAGAAAAAGCCTAGCCTAACTTAATACCGTCAATTAGGGGTTGTTCTGCCATCTGACTAAAATCCCACACCCTATTTGTGTGATTCATACAGGAAAATATGCCTCTTTGTCTTTCGAGGTCAACCAACTCTTTGGAGAAGCTGGCACAGGGTCAGGAAACAGTAGTTGAGGGTGTAGGAGTGGGAACCAAGGCAGTAGAGCCGGGGGGTTGTCCCTCTAGATAAGCCATAGCATGAGGTAATTTTGAATGGGAACTCGTGTATTTTCATCTCAGCTTATGGCATCGTCTTTATAGTGCAACAGCTGGTCTTACTAGGAATCTGTCGTGGCAAGAGAGAAACGACTTTAAGAAGAAAATGCTTCCCAATTTCATATAGATGGAAAAGCTTTTCTCAAATGCTTGTTACACATTTGATTTTGTGCCCACTGTCATTCTGGTAAAGGGTTATCTAATAGTCTCTGATACTTGTTGATAGAACGTTGCTTTATGATGTCTTTCAAGTACTTGGATTGTTTTGAGAGAGGGCAACGAAAACTCTTTTTACAAGACATTGATATCAGTTTGGAAATGAAGAGACAATGTTCCAAGCAAGGTAGCATGAATCTGTGACCTTTGAAAATGTTTAATTTACAAGGTCAAAGCAGTCTTTTCCTCACACCTGTGGGAACATTTACAGGTCAGTTATGCAACGAAGGTCTCTATCCAACTTAATCTTTCTCTCAGATCTAATGGTGCTCTTATAAAAGCATGCAACTTGACAGGACACTCAGACCTCATGTCCTCTGTCTGAAATAAAGCACTCTCTTCGCCAAGTACGTATGAATCACTGATTCAAGGTCCTGTCATATCTAAGAATTGATGGCAGTTTGGCAGTTGAGTTCTGTAAAACTGGATGAATCAGCACACTGTCAATCATCCATGTCACTTGTTCAGGAACCAAAGTTATTGCATCAACTATCGTGCTTTATCAGAACCTTATGCTTTTCCTGCAGCATCTTACATAAACTTGCGACAGTGATGGCAGATACAGGCTTTGTGTTAGAGTCTCAGGGTGCACCCCTGTAATCAGGGCTCTGCTCAATTTAACCATCTCGGCAGCATCTCTCCAACAGAGCTCACCATGGAGACTAAAACACTTTTTGGCTCAGGTTGAGCGGTGATGTACATATGTCATTATTAGTTTTATCATTTTGTAATTAAATGGAAACAGCATGTGTGTTAGATTAGGTGAGCGGAGAAGGGTTGGGCATCATATAATAGAGTCCTCTGTCATTTTGAAGAAAAGTATTTATTTTACTTCAATCCTTTGTTTTTTCTGGAAATGATCTACATATGTTTATTCCATTTGGCTTCCTTTATAAAAAACTTTGCTTAATAAGTATTGAGTGTTTTCTTACACCACATACTCTTATGTGCACTGGGAAATGTTCCCCTGTAAGCCTAGCTCTTTGATAGAGAATATTATTGCATTTTGATTAGTCCCCACTGTTACCACAGCAATATTGCAACGCTGAGTCTCATCAAATGTTTTCCGGGCTGACATGGAAGAAACATTACATTTCCTGGTTTTAATTTTGAGTGAAAAGTTGAACAGGGACATTGGCAGCCCGAACAGAGGAGATTAAAATGTGTATGACTTCAAATTTTTTATTTCTGCGAAAAAGATTTGGAGAAAATTAGGCAGGAAGTATGCGGCTTTCCCTGAAACCTAATGTTTCCTCTGGGAGCTGCAGCATTGTTACTGTTTATCAACTTACATTTCCACTGAGAACTGGGATATCTGCAAAAATGAGTTTAGTTTCAGGCGTAGGATACCCCATGTTACTGAGACAGCAACATTTAACCCTGGCTGAACATTTAACATTGTTGGCAGAGAGAGACTGTAGATGATACACCCACAGTATCAAATTCATCAAATAACAATCCCTCTGTGTTTTCTATTTATTCATACTAAGGAAATAAAAGCCACTGATGTTCAATGCTTCTGAACTCCTGTGCAAGAATATATAATATAAGGGAATATGCTGCAAGACGAAAGTTTTCTTGAGGCAGTGGTTCATGTTTTCTTACCAATCCATGTGTTCTACTTCCAATCCATGTATTTTTGTTCTCCCGAAGGTCAGAGTCAGGGATCTCCAAATTGACCAATCGTCTGTCCCTCAAAGACCGTGTTGCTAAAGCGGAGAAGACTTCCACGAACCGACCTCCATCCTACAGGAGACGCTCCCTCAGTTTGGACTGGTAAGACCAAAGATCATCCCTCAATCTGTGTAATCATACTGTTTCGGGAGGAAATGTTGTGATAGTTTACTTCAGGGGTGTCACACACATTTTGTCAGGTTCATACATAATACAAAATACAAAAAGCTGTTTCCTCTGTATTTTTTTACACTATGCAAAGTGATCTCCCGGGCAGGATTGATCCTCTGCCGTTTGTTTGACACCCCTGCTTTATTTTCAAACTATTTTAGATCTGAAACCAATATACATGGCTATAAGGTTCTCTTTCAGGGTTGTGAAGATTATTAAATATGACTTTATGGACTGGTAACAGAAGCAGGAATTTGAGCACAATCTTTCACTTATCTCGACTGAAATACAAAGAGAGAGACACCATGCGGATTGGCTGGCTGCTGTGTGGGGCTGGAGCAGAGAGTGGGCGTAGTGGTGATCGGGTCCTGCTCCGTCTCTGCGTCTGGGTTTCGTTGAACAGCGCCAAGCAGCTCCAGTGGCGCCGGCTCATCTTGCTCTTGTAAAGCTCCAGTCCTCAGGCAGCCGATGAAAGGAGTTTGAAAGCTTTCCATCACGAGGCTGCCTTCCCGTCCCCACCCATGGGACTCCTTCCCAGACTCCCCTCTTGTTGCTTAGGCCTCAACTCATTTATCTACCGATCCATCCTGCCGACTGTCCAACCGGCTTCCCCCCTGAGCTTCTTGCTATGTATTCTTGGCTCTTCCTTTACATTTCTGTCGCGTTTAGGAAAATAGCCCCGGTTAAAGCGGATCTCACACTTCCTTTGCACCTAATTTTGTCAAGTAAAAAAATGTCCAAACAGTCACGGGTCTAAAGGGTTTCCAGGTTTGTAATTGCTGTGCCGGGACTACAGTAGCTATTCAGTTGAGTCACTTTGCGGTTAGTGGAGCTACAGGTGTGGGACTCTCTGAGGTCCTATCCAGTCATGCTAGGGGCTGGTGTGAGGTCTTACAAGGTCTTTTGTTGGCCTTATGAGACCTACTGTGTGGTCTCGGAACGGCATGCGTTGTGTGGTCCGACGGCGAAATGTGCTGTTAAGCGAATGAGCGTTGGAGAGCATTTGCAGTGTGAGGTCCTTCACTTTAACAGCTTGGTGTTTTCCTGCCATGTTGCTGGAGAGGGGGACCTGGCCTTTAAAGTTCAGGCCCTGATTGATGTAGTCTGGTTTTAATGAAACGCAGTGGGTAGATTGGACATGCTCATTTACGAGAGGGATGAGGGGGGCTCGGCTACAGCTGGATTCCGACTTTCTCCCGGGCAAGCCGCCGTTACAGGAGTGTGACTGGTCTTTTGTGACATAATAAACAAGGGACCCCAGGAGGAGAGATTCAAGGTTGCGGGCTGAGTCATGCTACTGGGGGGTGAAACGAGGTCGGTCCGGCTCCTGAAAGGACCCGCGCGGCTCCTCTGGAATGCACAGTCATCAACGCTGTCAAAAGGAAAACACGTGTGTTAAAGACAGCCTCTGAAAACACCCCGTGAATCAGCTACATTTTTGGAATTTTTCGACTTTTATTGCACTTCCTGTAGTCAGTCTAAGCAGTTTGTCTTTGTATGTATTTGTTACGAAAGTACGATATTTTTCTGCGTAGTGTCAGCCAATATATTTCTTCGTCATTGTCCGAATATTTTCTGTTTTAAGTATTGTAAGTACCATGATTGAACTTTCAAGCTGGTACAATTAATCCAACATTTCCTTGCGTTTTACTATTGGTTTGAGGTATTTAGGCATGTATTCATATCAAAATCATACTTTGATATTGTCACAACACTATAATATATGCTAAGCTGTAAGTATCGTTAAAATAAAACTCAAATGTGGTCCTGCAGTTGTTTCTTAAGGGAATGTTTTGTGTTATCACACTGTAAAATAACTCGTATGTGTAAATGTAATATATACACCCTTAAACTAAGATTGAATGATGTTTATCCGTGTACCGCCCCCCTTCTTTCATTCTTTAAATCGAACATCTTACACTAAGTCACACGAGCAGTGTATTACATACCAAATAACTAGCAGCCGACCGCAGTAAAGCAGTCTCAGGTGACCTAACACTTTACTATCTTTTTAGTGGACCATTGCCGTTTATGTCGATTCAAGTCGGATACCCAAACAAACCTAGACTATTAAGGGAATTCTCCAGTCCATATACAAGCCTGAAACAGGAGCCGTTTTGTAGTTTTATCAAAGTTTGCGAGAGCTGGCAGGGGCTCGGGAAAATGTGATAATAAAAGATAATGGGAGTGTTATTGTTATTGGTAATCATAGTAAAAGGCCTCTAGGGTATGGTTGGAAAAAAGAGTAGAATAAGGGAGTCCGAGTAAAGGGGAAATAAGAGGTTGTTTGATTTTGTTATGTTTTTTCTTCACGGTAAACCGTTAGAAGTAATACTTACAATCTACACCCATGACGTCAAACTGTAAAATTGGGTCTTTTTGAGATTTCTATTCAATAATACTTAATAAAAAGCAATTTTAATTTTAAACTTTTAAATCTGCATATCACTCAGGGAACTGTTTGCATGATGAGAACATTAAGTTCAATATCCAAACAAATACAATCAGCCAAACATAAAATCATGATGCCTCGTTTCCTGACGCGAACAAGGGAGACATCCAGTAGAGTCTGATAGTCAACTCCGGGGCTATAAAGGGATGCTGTTTCTGTTCCAGCACAGGGCCAGTAAATACGTCTTTTATTTCCATATCCTCTCATGGTGACAGAAAGGCAGTTTGAGCCCTTTGCCAAAACCCCGGAGTACAATGGAGAGGTAGCCATGTATGTCGGCCAAGCACTTTTTTTATTTCCCATAACATTTCCCCAGCAGTATGCCTGGAGAGGAAACTCTATACCTAAGTACTTAAACATCGACGTGTGCTGTAGCATTCAGCGATCAAACTTTCAAGTGGAGATGTGAAGTTGGTACCACACCAGTTTGATTGTGATGTGTGCAGTATACGTCCCCTGAAGGCCCCTCAGCTCTGCCTGGTGCCACCCTGTCTTCAGGGATAACTCAGAGCTGACAGCACTCTTATGATGATGTCCTAATTTCAATGCCAGGAGAGAAACCAGCCACCCATTCCTGTAGTCGATATAGTAACTCACACCCAAACACAGAGGTGGAAGAAGTGCTCAGATCTTGTACTTAGGTAAAAGTAGAAGTACCAGAGCGTAGGAATACTCAGTTACAAGTTAAAGTCCTGCATTTAAAATGTTACTCAAGTAAAAGTACAAAAGCAACATCAGCATCAAAACGAACTTAAAGTACCAGAAGGAGAAGTCCAGATTGGTCCATTTCTGAATCATGTATAATATTTTGTGATTTTGTGAATCACTGATGTTT
Organism: Eleginops maclovinus; assembly: GCF_036324505.1. NCBI lineage: Eukaryota > Metazoa > Chordata > Actinopteri > Perciformes > Eleginopidae > Eleginops > Eleginops maclovinus. The sequence continues at coordinate 6,433,918 of NC_086358.1, read as the reverse complement.
CAATGTGTGTAAAGGTGGAACACATTTTAATTCTTTGACTTGCTGGGTAGCATATGAAGTTCATCCAGGTGTAACTAGAGTCTTATTTAAGTGTTTTACCTTTAATCCATATCTGCAAAGTAACTGAAGGCACTATGTCAATGTAGTGGAGTAAAAGCAGAATATTTACCTCTAAATTGCAGTGGAATAGAATTACAAATTAGCTTTAGAAATGGAAATACTCAAGTAAATGTTACTTTACCCCACTGCCCAAACATCCGCACACACTCAGTGTTAGAAACTCTACGTGTCTGATTCGTTCCTTGATGTTCATGCTAAGACATACATGAGCAAACACACATTGTAATAGTTATGCTGGGTATGTAAAGGGGGAACGGGGGTTACCAAGTGCTAATCCTTGTGAATTCCGCACGAAGGGAATAAAAAAAAAAAAGAACATAGAGAAATCACCAGAGTCTTGGTGGAAAAATGAGGGCAATGCTCAAGGGGCCCTGGTGTAAAGTGGTTTTGGACAGTGTGCCACTCGCCTCATTTGGTTCTAATTTAATTTAATATTCCCCACTCTTTTTCATCCTTTTCTCTTTGGATTTTTCTCCTTTCTTCTGTGGCTGCGAGCTGTCAGTTCAAACAAAAGGGACAAATGAGGAGGTTATAGATCCCTATTATTTTTCTTTTTTAGAATTTTCTGCTCAGAACTTACGGTTAAAGATCCCGACAGGAGTGAAATGATCCATGCTGGTGTTTGAATGTCTAACAATTTACTTCTGCTTTCTGGCTGCATTATAAAAACATTATTCAGAGAACGTGTTAAACACTAAAAAGCTTTGGCGTGTAAAACAGTACTTGAGTTACATCTACTTCAAGATGATATATAAACTGGATGCAATATTGGGCTAGAAAGTTTATGTTTTTTTGAAAATACACTGACATGGCATCGTTATTCACACATTACATGTAAGTTTGATGTAGATCAAAACAGTATGTCAGGGTCAGAGTTACATTACGGAAAATACGTACCATTGTTTTGTAGCTTTAGATTCACTCCAAATACTTTTTGGGGCCAAAATGGACTAAAATGACTTAAAATGGTCAGGAAAAAAATTGGAAACCTGAACAACTGCAATCCTATTATGACTTAGCAACTCTTCTGATGAAGGCCATGTGATATGACTGAAAGCTTCAGAACTAAATGGTAGAAAAATGACACACTTGAGTCAGAGAAAATCTGTTTATTTGCAACTGTTAGGGAATTTTTGGCTTAGGTAGTTAGAGACAGCTCATCATTTTCTCCTTCCTCTGTCTGCATTCCCAAGGCATAGGTCTTTCGGCCTTGGGGTGCTGTTATCTCCCTTAAGGAGGGGCAGCCTGGGCGCATTGTTGATGCCGGGCTATGACCGAGCACAAGCTGACATGAGATAGTTATTGTTCAGGGACGTCTAGAAGCCCTTCTTATCTGGAACGTAGGTTCCCTTGCGCACATTGTTTTCCATCGACGACAGCTCTAGTTAGAGTCAGGGTCCATATTTGTCTGGTCTCGCTAAAGAGGAATGTTAATTATACACTCTGAACTGGTTAAAACCTCGTATTGTAGTAGAGCTCTTCAGAATTGGTTTGGCAACCGCTGTGGCAACTCATGTCTACAGTATATGTCTTGTCAATTCTCCTGCCGCAACTCCGAATAAATCCAACAGTGTTTCGCCATCAAGTTTGCAACCAATGTCTCTCTGAGTTTCTTCTCCATTGCTTCAGAAGTTTCCATCACCATTTGCACTACAATTTGGATTTGAGCTGCTCTTTGACCTGTAATGTAAACTCTCTGAGACTTAGATGTTAGGAAGATAAGGCAAATATAGATTCTAGTACAAAAGAGGGTGCAGAGTTTATACGCTCACATGCATACCCATTCACAAAACAGCTACATGCTCACTCAGACATTCATGCATCAAGACACAAAGGCATGTGCTTGAATATGCACACAGACTGTCTCCTTGACTCTGGATGCTGTGTGCTGCACTGAGGGAGATTTATGAGGCTGGCTCCCTCTTGTCCTGTGTGTCTCCGACTTGATACTCTGGTTTCCACTCCAAACTTCAACTCGGCACACAGAGAGACAGAGTGAGGGTGGGGGAGGTAGACTGGAAAAGAGAAGAAGGGGGGAAAATGGAGATGTCAGAGAAGACTGAAATAGGTAAGAAGAAGAGGGCGCGGGGGGGGGGGGATGTGAGAATGATTGAAACTGAAGTAGATAAAATGATGGAAGAGAAGATGGAGGGAGACAGCCAGAGTGAGTGGTGAAGAGTTCTGAAAAATTGACTGTAGTGTGTGTGTGTGTGTGTGTGTGTGTGTGTGTGTGTGTGTGTGTGTGTGTGTGTGTGTGTGTGTGTGTGTGTGTGTGTGTGTGTGTGTGTGTGTGTGTGTGTGTGTGTGTGTGTGTGTGTGTGTGTGTGTGTGTGTGTGTGTGTGTGTGTGTGTGTGTGTGTGTGTGTGCGCGCAGAGACAGACGGCCAGTGGGTCAGAGGGTTAGCGTGGCTCCATGTGTTGCTTATAAGACAACCGATGCTCGGGGAACTACACCCCACTGCCTACTTTCTGCCTGTGTGTGTGTGTGTGTGTGTGTGTGTGTGTGTGTGTGTGTGTGTGTGTGTGTGTGTGTGTGTGAGAGAGTATTCAGGGTCAGACGCAGGAAGAAAGTTTGCTAGGGACCCAAGAGAAATGTGGTTTGAAACTAGTCTTGAGAAAATGGTTAACAGATTGAGAAGCTCAGGTGGAACGGACCTGTACGCCCACGTCACTGAACTCAACAATGGAACAGAAGTAAAGACTCACTTACTGATGTCAGCCCAGCTACCCTTTGCATTTTCTGTCTCTTATTTAACATTTGCAGACATCGGTTCCTTCATTTACTTCCTCTAATTTGAATTTGCCACAACCTCTGTTAACCAATCACCTTTAATATGTCGTCATCATCCATCCATCCGGAATCTCTAATCTTTTTCTGAAGGCTCAATGGGTCTCAAGCAGTCTACCATTGGTTCTTATTTTGATAGTGCCCATTTATTGATTTCTGGGATCACCATCCATTCTTACACTGTTGCTCTTCTCTTACCCTAACCCTTAGTTAACACAAATTGAGAAAATGTCTTCCCAATCCACACATTTTGACAAGAAACATATGTTTGATGAACACAAGTACAAAACCATGAATATCCAAGAATCCAATTTAAAAATGATTATATCTTTTTTATAATAAAAATTCAAGAGATTGAATTATTAGATGGATGGGCCAAGAAATACTTTTGTACCAGTTTCCCTATGAAGACTAAAAACCTGTAGGTGATATCGCATGAGTTGGAATTCCTAAATAGTTTTCTTAGTTGCTTTTTGATTTTCCAGCATTGCTCTGTTTACTTTATTTTATTTTGTTCTAAAATTTGTTTTCATACAGCCTATTCGGCGGCATTTCTCCAATTCTTTGGCATGTGCCAGAGTATTTTGTACACACCCTTCAAGTGGCCTTCCTACGGCAATAATGAACATGCACCTCACCCCTCTACTTTACGATCCAGTGGGATTTATATTTCAATGCACCAGGGTAATAGAAAAAGAGTAAATATAAGACAACTTTAAGAGAACGTTTCTGCATGAGGCCCAATGTGTTTTAGTCGTTCACCACCTCCACTCCATCAGGGAGAGTTCCCATGTGGCCCACGGCGCGACTCCCTCCAAGAGTAGTAGCTACTCATAATGGAGTCTATTGGCATGGCGATATCAAATGTATCTATGTTATTAATTACCGTTCATTCCTGTTGCTGATTGAAGTCGATGCTCAGCGGACCGTAGATGAAGTTCAGTTCTGGTTGTGTGAGTGAACATGTGTGCACACCGCCAGCCATTCCACTCTCTAACCATCCATCCACACGCCCAAGCAGGACTGTACACATTTGTGTTTTAGCCTTTTACAAAGGAATTATCATAGCCAGTAGACCACCTCCCCCCCTCCCCACCCAACCACCTCCCTCCATCCTTATCCCACATAAACAGCCGTGGGACTTTAAACATGGCGCCCGGCCGGCGTGTGACTGAGAGAATGGGCCAACTGGTGGCTTCAGTGGCCAGGGGTCGCCCCCGCCCCTCTCCTCTCCTTGGCTGGGTGGGTGGCATATGGCGGCCCAGGCAGGGACCCCTTTGGTGTGACACACACAAACACACACTGAGAGACACACAGAAGGCCTGGAGCCACCCAGGCTGGGCCCACGATCGCCGTGGGAGACATGGTGTCACCAAGCCTCTGACAGAGGAGGGGTGTGTGTATGTTTGTGTGTGTGATCCCACCTTGGAAGCCCCCCCCCTCCTGAGAACGTCGGCCGCTGCCCGCCACCACATCCCCATGGTGACTCCGCTGTTGTCTCTGCTCATCAAAATTAGAGAGATTTACCTCTGCGTGCACACACACAACACATGCACACTCACAGAGCCAACAGGTGGCAGGCCTCGCCCGGCACAGCAGGCCCACTTCAAAGGTTAAACATACAGCGGACCGCCCACTCTTTCTCTGCCAATCTCCCAAGGGAGAGCTCGAGGGAGAAAGTGAGAAGAAGAGGACAAGATAAAAGGGGAGACAGAAGAAAAAAGAGTGTGTAAATAAGAGGGAGATAAAGGTCATTGGGAGCACGCAGTATGGTCAGTGTATACCTGGCGTCCACAGTTTGTCCCGACTCCCCAAGTACGCACACTTCAAAGTGAGCCATGTATGAATTGAAAGCATACGTTAACACAGAATGCCTTTAGGGCTTTCCACTTCACTTACTACTCCGCGAACTGTGACTAACAGCAGATGGGAAACAAACAAACCTGGGTACAAGCGATCGTAGCGCAGACTTATCCATCACACTTTCTGCTCTGGGATTTTGCTTTATGCGTCACGCGTGGATGAGAGAGGTCACAAGAGCATTGTGTGACTCACTCAAAGCTAAGGACAAGTAAATATCACTTCAGAGCGACAGTGACCTCTCAGTGGAAGAAAGTGACAGTGGATTACGAAAAATGGAGGACTCAACAGAGGGTACATGTTGTCTCTAGATGGTGTAAATCTGGAGTAAACAACAGAGACCAAGGCTTTATCACGTCTGGTATCAGTTGTGCTGTCTGCAACACACCTATTAATGTTTTATCAGCACTTATGAGTCTACTTGTTGATCAAAATAACAGGATTACTGAATCAGGTACATTGCTTCCAGGCGAGTACACCATTTTCCAAATGCACATCTGGTAGGATAATCCATCCACATCTCACTCTGTAGACCCTTTGGGGGAAAAAAGTAAAAGGATGTTTTTAGCAAATGCGTACCAGTGCAACATTAAAACGGTCATGCAGCACACCTGATACATCCCTCAATAAAATCCCATCCATAAAATATGACGTAAAAGAGCCTCGAGAGCTGCTCTGATTGTCTCCTCGGCTATAAAACTGCCTGAGATCTCCGCACAGGATACATGCATAGGTTTTAATACGCCAGCACGGGTGCGTGTATGTGTGCATTTGTTGTGTTGCCATGCCAACTTAGTGTGCGTGAGGGGTCACAGTGTTGCCGTGGCCTTGTGTTGCCTATAAGCTGATAAGAGCCAAACAGAGGGGACGGCTATATGAATTCTAGTAACACTGCCCCCCCACCCTCTCTCTCTCTCCCCCACACTCTCTCTCTCTCTCTCCACGTCCAGCAGCCTGCCTGCTTCCAGCCTGTCTGGTGCCAAGACTCAGATTTCAGAATTTCCTTCTACAAGCCACATTTAGAGCAGCCAGCGTACTCTGTGTGTGTGTGTGTGTGTGTGTGTGTGTGTGTGTGTGTGTGTGTGTGTGTGTGTGTGTGTGTGTGTGTGTGTGTGTGTGTGTGTGTGTGTGTGTGTGTGTGTGTGTGTGTGTGTGTGTGTGTGTGTGTGTGTGTGTGTGTGTGTGTGTGTGTGTGTGTGCGCCACTTTCTCCTCTCACTGTCTGCCTCTCTGACCCCCACCGCCCTGTTTTTCAGCGAGCACTGTCCTTCTGGTGCCGCTCTTTGCCATTTCTCCCTCTCTTTATCTACCTAACTCCAGCTCTTTGTTTATTTTGTGGGACTTGACCTACGTCGACAACCAGCGCAGTCCATGTCAACGAATATAAACGGTCATCTGTGCCCATGAGTCATAAACACGATTAGACACAGTAACATGCGGCACAGATTTATGTGTTCTCATGGCAGTAAAGTCGCCACTGCTGAGAAGTTTGGAAATACGGGGGGTCCCGTCAGCTGACCGTAGAGACGTTGTGACAGAGAGTGTGATGCGATGGCAACAGAATGGAGTTGGGGGGGTGAAGTCGAGCCGATAAAAGGGCTGAAACAGAAAGATGGTGGAAGAATAGAAAATGGATCAAAGTTGCAAATAAGTGGATTGTTTTGAAGAGGCCCTATCACGCTATTTTACCTTTCCTGTAGTGTGTTATATAGGTTTTCATGCATGTAAATGGTCTGCAAAGGGTAAAATCCCAAAGTTCCCTTCAGAGTTCTCCCCCTGCCTGCCTTAAACGCCTCCATTGGACTCCTTTTTGTACTTCTGTAACATAGTGACATCACTACGCAACGCTCTTGCCTCTCTTTTGGCTAGCACTTCAACACATTGTATGCAATAGGCGAAGGGCGGGACATCTCTAAGCGGTCAACCACTCACAACAGAGCAGCCAGCTAACCAATCAGAGCAGACTGGGCTCTGTTTTCAGACGGAGGGTGAAAAGAGGTCTAGGCAGTATGAGAAAAATAAAGAGCTTTTTCAACATTAAAGCATGTAATATGTCACAGTCGAGGAACAAACCCAAATATTAGCATCATACGGCCCCTTTAAAAGGTTTAAACTCCATGCCTTGAAGTCCTTTGGGACAGACATGCTTATATAGAGGTCCATATATGGTTGCATTGTGTTACAGTAACCTAATTGTACTATTGTTTCCAACTCTCCACATATCTTTCTTTGTGCTGCTGTAGCTAATTTGGGCATCAGCCCGTGTAATGTCTTTCTCTGGCACGTACATGCTTATGCACATAAACACATGTCTGTAGGTACCCCACTAAGCAACAAAACGTGAAGCTTGAGACTCTTTGTGCCCCCGACCGTGTTATTTGAAAGATATTTTCCATTGTTTATAGTTTAGATTAACGTTATCTATATTTATAGAAGCAGGAGACTTTGGCCAGGAACTATTTTTAAGTTACCATTTGTCTTAAGCATTTCTCCTCTGAGAGGCAGAGGGGGTTAAAATAATTATGGGTGAAAGAGAAACTGATATAAATAAATAAAAACTGACAAAAGTAAACAGAAAAAGAGAGTTGGCACACCAAGATGCTAATATGCGAGGTTGTGAATCTAATCATATTGACAGTCGGGTCAGAGTGTGTTTGTGTGTGTCTGTGCTGTTTTGCTGACAACAGGTTGGATGGATTTGTTCTCGCCTACGGTTTGGACCGTGTCCTTGATATGTTGCAACATACAGTAAACTGGGAGTATTCAGACTAAGCAACATTTTCCACTCAGTCAGTTCCTTTGAAGTGTTTCTGAGATTTCCCTCCGCTGTTATGAGCTGTTCTGTGCATACTTGTGGCCTCTTTTTAGCTCAACACAAAAATCTGAGAAATTCTGCGAAGCTGGAACCACCAGCTTTATTTTTTCAACATTTTCTTAAAATCACAGGTTTTTCCCATTGTGGCTTTCAGTCAATAATTGTCTAGACTGCTTGCATATTTTATATGTAGTCTTTGTTTACATGTGACTCACTGTCTGGAGCTGTTTGTGTAAATAGGACTATACTACTAATAAAGAGAACGCTGCGTATGACTGTTTGCAGTTTGGGGGTGTTGATTGTTTGTCGGGCTGATGCAGTCTCACTTTATTTGATGTGGGATTGATCGGGGGCCAAACATGAAGCCCTTTGGTTGAGACTTTGGTTTTCCCAGAACAACTGCTTCCTGTTTTCTGAACCTGGGAAAAAGTGTGGGAAATTGTGTGGCAAAGACTGTCTGTGATCTCTAGTCTTTTATCCAGATTATTCTAACAGTGGTAGACCGTGTTTTGATACTACGCATGGTCATCGTTCAAGTATTTCCAGTATATAATTACCTGTCTATATAGAAGTATTCATTATAAGTTGCTGAGTCCTCTTTCCTGCCGTGGAAGGATTAGTTTTCTAAAGACTAGAACGTCCAAGGACAGATACAGCACATGTTATACAACATTTCTCTCATTGATATGCCTCAGGCTGCCTTAGGGCTGTATCACAGCTCATGCAAACTGAACATTTACTACTGCGAGTTCAAAAAAAAAAATGTTGTTGTGAAGCGATCACAGGGAACAAATTGGAATTGTCAATGGATGGTTTCTCTTTATTGTGGAGACATGATCAGCATGAACAACAGCAGATTCTGACACAAGGAGCTGACAGGTTGGATAAATATACTGTGTTGAAAGCACATCTTCTCTTTCTGATAAACTCTGTTCGATGCTTTATATTGTTTTCTCTTTTTTTTTTAATCACGATTTGTCTTTCATCCTTCCCCGGGGTAGTAGGGGGCATGTCATTGGGAAATGACATCCCAATCTCACGTGTAGGAAGCTTTGAAAATACACACAGATCCGCACACACAGTCACACACACCGTGTTATGCTCTCCCTAATGTCGTCAGAGAGTGATGGGGCACCGTCCTGCCGACAGAGAAAAAGTTGTCTGTTCCATCTCAGGCAAATAACAATAAGCCCGGGACCGGATTCCAACGGGCTTTCTCTTTGAAATGGGATACCGGCACACGCATTACAAATATATCTCTTGTTTTATCTTCCGGGCCAGGCCCATGGAAAACTTATTCCAAATACCTGCCGCGCTTTATCTGGAACCCTGGAATAGGTTAGGCCCAGCCGGGAACACGAGGATGTCTAAAATAAGGCCTCTATTACGGGATGGAGTGGAGATGGATGGGACGGAGCGGGAAGGGACGGGGATCGGGGGTATTTTAGGTGTATCGGCCCGTGAAAAAGGGCTTGTTGCGGGGGCTCGAAGCTGCTTTAAAGTCTACTATGTGGGCCGCCGTCAGCTGTTGTACAATCTGCATGTGTTCGGGGAGGGCTCGTGTGTGTGTGTGTGTGTGTGTGTGTGTGTGTGTGTGTGTGTGTGTGTGTGTGTGTGTGTGTGTGTGTGTGTGTGTGTGTGTGTGTGTGTGTGTGTGTGTGTGTGTGTGTGTGTGTGTGTGTGTGTGTGTGTGTGTGTGTGTGTGTGTGTGTGTGTGTGTGTGTGTGTGTGTGTGTGTGTGCGTGTGTGTGCGTGTGTGCATGTATGCTCTAGGCTCACACGTCCATAGCGGGAGTATAAATAACATTTTTCCTACAGATGTTCTCACCTTGACAAATCTGTTCTTGGCCCGTGTGATACTTCTTGGCATATGGCATGATGGACCAACGTAACTCAAACTTTATTTACTTTCCTCAACCACTCCATGCCCCTGTTCAAACCATTGCACTTTAAGAACAACATTTACTTTTGCGGTATTTAGCTGATGATGTTTTCCAGAGTGACTGATAATAAGCAAGCATTTCTCAAGGACACGTGGCTCCAGACAAACATGTTGACTGCTGCAGGGCTTCAACTTATGTTCGTTTAATGAGAAGTATTTGATTATTTCGTTGAAAAATGCCAAAATATATAACTGCTCCCTTTCAAATCAAATATGGTTATCATCAATTCCTCATGCTTCTGAAACATGTCTCAAAAATGTTATATAACTGACTTACTCATTACCTAATTGCTCTCTTGTTCACATCTGAACTGTTTTACTTTCAAGAAATCTTATTAAAATTAATTGAGTGTGGACGTTTCTAGCGGGATTGTGACGCTGAAATAACTGTACAGTATGTCCTGAAAGATTGTTTGATTATATTCATACTGCAGTCAAAAGATGAATCAGAGAAAATCAAGGCAAGAACAGAAGCTTAAGGAAGGGTGGGAAGGAGGGTGAAAAAAATGTTGTTGATGGGAGGGAAATGAGAGGCAATAAGAAGATAAAGGGAAAGAGCAAAAGGCCAAGATAAAGAAGAAAGAACAGAGCACAGAAGGAGAGGTGAAGGAATGATAAGAACTGAAACAAGTTCATAAGATGGAGAGCAGGGAGTATCTGGAGGAGGGAAAGGTGTTGAAAGTGCGTCCTTGAGGAATTCATTTATCTCTCTGCCTCTGTTCGGTGCGACCCCGTCACGGAGTCTGTCACCATCGCCTGGAGAGTGCTGCTGACATTTCCTTCAGCAGTCGAGTGTGTGTGAATGCAACGTACCAGACTCACCCCTAGAAAAACACGGTGATCTACATAGTTCCCATGGCAGAACGGAGAGGCCCGGCATAGTCTTCATACCATTCATGCCAAGACACCAGTGGCAAGAGATGCTGCTCCTTTGAAACTAATCACAAAGACGTGACGTTACAGAGCAGCCCCGGCTACGGCGCTGACAACGTCTCACAGGGCATCCATTACTGAGAACTCATAATGCCTACGTGATGCTCATCTGGGGGATCAGTGTCATTTATCACAATGCCGTAGATCAGTTCTCAACAAGGTGTTGGACTGCCTCTCTAAGGGTTCAAGATATCTCTTTAGGGTTGTGGTCATTTGGGGATTTAACCCTACAAAATCTAACCCTTACTTTTTTATGTATATCCCTGTGAAAGGGTGTCATGAGTTGGTGTTGCATTACTTAGCTTTAAGTTGGTATTGATTATGTTTCAGTAATTGATAAGCACAACGGATATAGTACAATGTGATTCCCGTAAGGCCCTGATGCCTGGTTCAAATTGTATTGACACATTCATCCGGAAATTCATCACACATTTCTAGTGCTGTTTTTCCAGAGCCAGAATTTCAAATAGTTTCGTGTTGAGTATAAATGACGATCCTTTGATCTTATTGGATGGATTACCATTGATTTCTAGACCAAAATTAGCTTGAACTGAGTCAACCTAGCAGCTGGCCTTCCTTCCTTTCAACTTCCTTTCCTTTATCCCTCCATCGATACACAGCAGAAATGCTTTTTGACTTTTAGTAAGTTTAATTAGCAACATTTAATTAAAAAAGGCCGAGTTTGTTTTATGGAGATAAACTGGAAAGCTATAAAGACGGGAAGAGGACTGGCTTTTTCTGAACTGAGTGGAGACTCACTATATATGTTACTCTTTGGATTCAAGAATTGATCAAGCTTTAGTCCGCTTTTTTCTGACCTGCAGTTTCCCTCATGTCTCCTACCCTCCCATCTCTCCTTCAGGGCTGACTCTACCAAGATGACGCAGCCCATGAGGGGGGACCAGGCCCACCAGCCGGCCCACCAGCCGGCCCACCAGCCTGCCCCGGCCCGCAAGTCGGCTAGCCTGTCCTCGCCAAGCGCGGCTCGACGACTTTACCGCAACTTGTCTGGAAAGTTCCGTGTGGGCACCAACCCCCCTGCCCTGGAGGACAGTGTGGTGTCAGGACGGGGAGGAGACAAAGAGAGGCTGCGCAAAACCACCATAGTAAGAGACACAAGGAAAAAATAATAAGCCCGGGAATAATGTAGTCCAAAAATAGCCAGGGAAAACGTATACACTTGGGTAGTAAGAGAACCTTGGGCGTGACATCATACACCCAGAAAATGTATTTAAAAATGTTCTCCACTGATACAAGCTGACATGTCCGACCTATCCCAACGTAAGCTTTTAACGCTATTCCATTTTTTTCTCTGTATCTCAGTTCCAGAGTAATGAAGCGTTGTTCGAGGCGGTGGAGCACCAGGAGTTGGACTTGGTTCAGCTGCTTCTTTCTCAGTACAGTCTGGAGGAGCTGGATCACAACACCCCAAACAGCGAGGGTCTCCTGCCGCTCGATATCGCTATCATGACTAACAATGTACCCATGGCAAAGCTGCTACTGCGAGCCGGTGCCAAAGAAAGCCCCCACTGTGAGTAGAGGAACACAACATCATAACGTTAACGCCATTGGAATAAATCAAAACTATTTTCCTGGCGCACAGTGGACAGCCTCTGGAGTAGGTTCTGTACTCATGGTTCGCAGAATACTCTGTTTTCAACACTTCTTATATCCTTTTCGGTCATTTATGCTCACTGTAATGGCAGTTGTGTGTTATTTGTTTTCCTTTTACAGCATAGCACACCCACTAGCTGGAAAATGTTCAAAGGGAGGTTGTGAAAAGTTGCCAAAGCTAGCCAATTGCAGCCCCACAGTAGCACCAAAATAAGGATCATGTTAAATGTATTGTAGTAGCTCCACTCATCGTTCTTCTGGAAAAAGTGTCCATGATTACCACAATGTCTTTATACAAAGAGGAGCGATTTTCCTCTGGGGTATTCGGTCTCTTGTATTCAATCATATTTTTTCTTGTAAATTTGACAGTTTGGCCGGCCTACAGGTGAATCATAGCTTAGCAAATGCTCCCTTGGCTTTGAGCTGGAAGCAGGTTGTTTTTGCCCGATCCTTTCGCCAATAAAAGCCTGTGTGATATGTGGACAAAGCCGGGTAGTTGTCTTCTGCCAATCACCGCTTTGATTCTTTCAAAGTTATGATGTGAGTGAGACCCAACACTACCTGTAATCATACTTTCTAGTTCAATCTCAGAACTGATACCAGACAGAGTTGTTTTGGTGCTTCAACCGTCACGTGATGGGAGTAAACGCGGTCAATGCCAAAGCAACCGAGGGTGTGGGCCAAAGCACATTTTCTTTTATCATGCACACCAGTATCACATTCATCCACACACATCTGACCAACTCACACACTCTCTGTGTTTTGCCCTGGCAGTGAAAACATATTAAACGCGATGAAGGGCTCCTAATCATGATGCAATATTAGTCATCTTCGTAAGCACTTTTCGCTGTCTGTGATCTGCTCAGCCTTCCTCTGTTAATGATTAGAACTCGCCAGTAAGGCTCCCAGGCTGTTTGTGTTTGTGCGCACACACACACACACACACACACACACACATGAGCCAGACGTCTTATAAAGGTATCATAAAATTGAAAACACTTGAATGGAAAGTGATGTTTACTGAAGTTTGCTCTTTGATTGTGCGCACTCTCAAGAACTCGAATAACTCGTAAGAGAGTGTGAGTTGTGTGTGTGTGTGTGTGTGTGTGTGTGTGTGTGTGTGTGTGTGTGTGTGTGTGTGTGTGTGTGTGTGTGTGTGTGTGTGTGTGTGTGTGTGTGTGTGTATGTGTGTGTGTGTGTGTGTGTGTGTGTGTGTGTACAAAGGACTTAAACAGAGAAAGAAAGACAACAGCATTAAAGGAAAGTAAATGCCTCTGTTTTTATAAGCATGTGCTAATCAAACTCCATCTGAGGAGACATCAAAGACTTGAGCTTTGACTGAAATCGACTCCGATGCTTATTGATAGTGTCATACTTGACTTGAGTGTGTGGTTACCAGAGAGACACAAAGACAATCAAACTAAGTCATACTCACATTATAAATCTTGGCGGCTTGTAATAGGACAAAGGACCCTTAAAGCGCCTTATGTGAAATAAGGACAAATCAAGACACACGTACACACTGGTGACAGCATCTGGACTAGTTTCTAACCCTGGAAAGGCTGGAAATGTAAATCAAAATGCCTCTTTAGCAGTTGTTTCCATTCATCTAGGACAAGTCGAAGGAACCTCGCTAGTGATCTAACTTAAGCCCAAACTCTAACCCCGGTCACTTCGCATTACCTGTTTTAAAAGTGACAAATGGCCTCTAAGTCTTCACACAAGTGGCTGAAGAGAACAACAAAAATGACACCCAGAAGAGACGCTGGGATTCAAAGAGAAGCTCTCAGCCGCTGAGGAGACACCGACAGAGCCGCAGAATTAAACACCCAGATGGACATTTTGACACGGAGCTTTAAACTTACTGTCAACAGTGGAATCTAACGCTCAACAGTTGAATCTACAATGAACAAACACAGACCACACAGACTAAACACAGACACACACCAGTCCCAAACACTCCCAGAATGACCAGCCACCAAAGAAGAAGAACAGTGTGCTACTGTCCTTTTTAACCTTAACAGCTTTATCTTACCTGTTCGATACTTTCAATTAAAGAGGCCCTATTCTGCTCCAGGTTCATATATTTTGTTCCTCTCCTGTGACATGTCTCCACGCTTTATAGTTCAAAACGCTCTTTATTTGCCTCATACTGCCTGTGCTGCAGCACCTCTTTTCACCCTCTGTCTGAAACCAGAGCCCAGTCTGCTCTGATTGGTTAGCTGGCCGGCTCTGTTATGATTGCAAGTGTTGAATAGTGATGTCCCTTTGTTCTGGAAGTAAACGAAGGAGTCCAATGGAGGCGTTTCAGGCAGGGGGATTTTAGCCTTTGCAGACCATTTACATGCACAAAATCCTATATTACACACTGCAGGAAAGGTACAACCCCCCAAAAAGCCCAATATGGCCTCCTTAAAAGTGCGCTGTCCACGTTAGTATTGCAATCTATGATCTTTTTTAAGCCATCCCCAGGTTTTATCAGTAACTGCACATCATTGTTTGAATATTTTAATTGGGTGTTGCATCGCATCTACTATAAAGTGTTTTTTTTGCTGAAGTAAACATCATTGGTCACATTTTAGTAACACCCCTCCCTCTCTGAGAAACACATTTCTCTGATGCTGGCTGCGTGAGGCTGCAGTATATGATATAAATAGATGAGTTATACTGTTTTTTCCACAGGTTTTGCAGGAAAATACTTTAACAATGGCCGTTTAAAACGATGCCGATGCATGTTCCCACCATTCTATGTTCCCTCACGACCGCAAACGAAGAATACTCCTCCCTCTTTTGCCCCTCTCACTTTCATTGCCACATTTTCTGTGTCATTTTCTAAATGATGTCATCTCTAAATAGGGACTGCTTAGTTAAATGAAGTTTATGGAGGAATCTGCCACAGCATTTTGGCAAACAAAGGCATTAAATAGAATCCCTGCAAAAGCAATTTCACTTGCTTTTGTGGGCCACTTTGCAGGGCCACTGCACTCGATAAATTGAAACCAACACGATTTCAACCTCTGCAATACAGCTTGGTTCATCATTTAGTCATGATCGCATGTATTGTTGCTGAAAAATTCCACATTATTATAGCGAAACTGGAAAAATAAAGGCTGAGAGAAATGTTTTTTAATTAAGAATTTTCTCTTGTTGTCGGTTCACAGTATTTTCCATGTTACCTTTAAATCTCGGTTGGAAAAACAGCCCATTTAAAATTTATAGTGGAGCGTGGCTCAGCTTTGAGCTTTTTCAACCAACTGTTTTTTTTTTATGTGTGAATATAAAAGCGTGTTTCTGGATGCTTCGGAAATAATGGAGTGCCACTTCTTCTTTTAATAAAGTGTTTACTTCTCTCTCCTCCTGTCTCTCTATCGTAGTTGTGAGTCTGGAGGGCAGATCGGTGCATTTGGCAACGCTGGTACAAGAGGCTGAGCAGCGGGTGTCGGAGTTTCAGGCTCAGGTCCGGAGCGAGGGCCCTTGTGAGCGGGAGGGGTCCGACCGGGAGAGGCAGCTGAAGGCCTGGGAGTGGAGGCTCCGGCTCTTCAGACGCATGCAGACGGGCTTCGAGCATGCTAGTAAGACTTCCAAATGAGTTTTATGGTCGTTTTCAGATGAATTTTTGTACATGTTGAACAGTTGAGAGCTCAGATCATACGAGCAGTCATCTTTGGTTTGAATTTTTGCCCCCTTTTTCTCTGCTGGCATTCTGTCTGGGCCGAGTTAATGGCTTCCACACAGCGCACAACTCTGCGTGTGTGTGAGTGTGTGTGCAAACATAACATGCCTGTATTCCTGCTTTAATTTTTTATAGGACTTTCATGACACGCTTAGTGGCAGTAGACAGCCACCCCCGAAAGCAGTCTCGCTCACACGCACACACACTCCTCCCTTTCCACTAAAACCAATCTGCACTTTGTAACTGATTGTAAATTTAGTCAATTTCAATTCTACACATTAAAGGATCTAAGTTGTGTGTTTATTTACCTGCCATGCTTCTGTCTGTCTGCCCAGACCCTCCAGACACACCCTGTGCAGTCCGTCTGTCCGTCAGCAGCAGCACCAGTCTACGGGTGGACTTCCAGGAGCCTCTCTGTGTCAACTCTGCTGTGGTTACCAAGTACAAAGGTCAGCCACCCTGCCTGAGCCACTGCTTCATTTAGAACTACTTACATCTCAAACTGCCACTAGAGAGTCTCAAGCTTGCAATATGTGTCTTTTATTTACATTTTTTGTGTATTTGCAGTGAGCTGGAGCAGTGCTCCTTCACTGAGTCCTATGCTGGGGGAGATGCTGGTTGAGGACACCGCTCTGCTGCAGTGCAACATCACTGGACTCACTTCTGTAGGTTCTGCCAGAATTGTTCTTTTCACAATGATATCTGAGCTGTTTTTTAGTCCATCAGTAAGAAACAGAATCAAGAATAACTTATTGTCTAATATCTGCTGCGTTCAAAGGCCGCTGCATCATCAATACAGTCAAGGCTTGTTTCGACCACTTATACATGTGTCTTCCTTGCCGACCACACCATGAACCTTTTCCCCCAGCTCCCACCTCAGTCAATAGGAACTACCAGATCCAATCATACATTATCTGGACAACACAAAGAACCACTAAGGTCCAGCTCTTCCAGCTGTTAGTGCTGACCGATAGAACCTTTCGAAGCGATTCTTCCCCTGATATTATTTACATGTTGGCTTTGGTGACATTTGAAGGCATCTCGAAAGTGACTCTTCTTTTATTACATACATCAAACTCCAGTCACCATCAATCCCAAATGAAAAGACACTGTTTATTTGTTATTTGTTCAAAGTCCTGGCCGCTGACCATTCAAAAGCAACAGTTGCAAAACAGCCTTGGAAATGATGGGAAGAGCAGCTTGGTAGCCTGCCACCTGATTTATGTTTGGCATTTTTAAGCGGGCATGTAGACAAATGGACGCTCCACTGGTTGTTTGTTATTGTGAGAACCCCACCCCCCCCACCCCTTTAAGACCCCTGCTGCCAGCCAAAGCTCACTCCTGTCACATGACAGGGGTCAAGGCGAGGTCAGGAGGTGTCGGCGGCTGCTTTGATTGATCTGGCTGAGAAAGGAGAGACAGAGGCCTGCTGTCTGCACACTGGGCACGGTGACAGACACAGCTTCCAGATAGACACACATACACACACATACACACACACACACACACACACACACACTGAAAAAAAGACAGACAGTGACCTAGCAAAAGACAAACAGATGCACACACATACATATGTATATGGAGCCTTAACTGTCATGTGTCATGTCCTTACAGGGGACCTATTACTACATCCAGGTGTCAGCCTACAACATGAAGGGCTGGGGGCCTCCACAAGTCTCCACCCCCGCCTGCGCTGCACCTTCCAGTAAGTCTCTTCTGCATGTGTAACAATATGTGTGTGTTCATGTGAGTTTTCATAAATCAGAAACAAGTGTCCTTAAGGGGTTCTGGCTAGCGTCACTGAATTAACACCAAAGGTCGTTTTCACACAGGACTTAGCCGCAAGATGTGTGTGTGTGTGTGTGTGTGTGTGTGTGTGTGTGTGTGTGTGTGTGTGTGTGTGTGTGTGTGTGTGTGTGTCCTGCACGATGACACCATAGCTTTCCCACACATAAAGAGGAACTTTCAACATCAATCGATTCAGTACTTCTAACGTCATTACCACGTTGCTTTGACATCATTGGGGAGGAGTTTGGGGGATTGGGGTGGGGGGGGTGCTGACAGCTGGACCCTCCATGACCAGCGGGCTGAGTGGGTTTTGGGATGCCCTCTGTGGACGTCAGAGTGTGTAACCATAGCCTCAGGATGGCGTTTGGGGCCGGCTGGCAGAAGATGCTGCACGAGTTCAGCCAAGAAGTTAACCGTGAAGTCATGTGCAGCAACAGCTGAGGAGCTGACTCACCAGAGCTGCAGGGCCCTCTCTCTTCCTCTCTGTCTTTATGCATCTATCTATCTATCTATCTATCTATCTATCTATCTATCTATCTATCTATCTATCTATCTATCTATCTATCTATCTATCTATCTATCTATCTATCTATCTATCTATCTATTTATCTATCATCTATCCATCCATCCATCCATCCATCCATCTATATTTTAGTTGTTTCTAATAAGTTAAAAACGACAAATTGAGGACTCTAAAATGTTTAGTTCTGCCTGTATACTATTGGATTTGTTGATTTGTAAATAAATAAAGTCAGTCTGTGGAATAATGAGATGATTTGTGCAGGAGTCTGTGCACCTACTGTGAGAGAGTGAACATAGGTGCTGTGCGTGTGGGTGTGTTGGCACACTCGGAGCACATCTGGGCAACACATGAACATGTTTGTTCTCATCAGCGCACCGTGTTATTCAGCAAGTGTGTGTGTGTGTGTGTGTGTGTGTGTGTGTGTGTGTGTGTCTTCATTTTAGGAGACTGGGCTTTCCCTCTCTTTTTTTTCTCTTCTGTCCACCTCCCTCGCTCTCTCAGAGCTAATTTCGATGTTGCGTGTTTGTGTTTTCCATTTGGGCCTACCACTGGAAATATTTGCATGTCTGTGCTGTAGCACGCGGCGCGGCCCCAACAGTGGGGGCCTTATACCGGGCCGTGGACGCCCATTAAAGGGCCCGCTTGTCCTGTCGGGACAGGCACCTTTCCGGGAATAGAGCTCACCGTGTTTCAGCCCCACGCGCCCTCCGGGGGGCTCCAGGAGAGGGAGTTGTGGAGGGGGTGGGTGGTGGTTGATGGTGGCAGGGGCGGGGGGCGGGTTATCGCTGACACATCCTCCAGTGAGCAAGCATGGATGCTGGCTTACTAACACTGTAGGCAGAAGGATCAGTTTCTGCAGAGATGGTCATCTATAAGGAGGGAAGGGGAAGAGGGTGTGTGTGTGTGTGGGGGGGGGGGTTGTGATTGTGACTGAGCAAACACGCAGGAATAAAAACACGAAGACAAATAGAAAGAGTCAGAGATAAAGGTTGTCTCTCAATAACCATACATTCAGTCTTTTGCGTGAGAACACTTTTTATAACTGTGTGTGTGTGTGTGTGTGTGTGTGTGTGTGTGTGCGTGTGACTGTGTGTGTGTGACTGTGTGTGTGTGTGTGTGTGTGTGTGTGTGTGTTTGTGTGCGTGTGACTGTGTGTGTGTGACTGTGTGTGTGTGTGTGTGTGTGTGTGTGTGTGTGTGTGTGTGTGTGTGTGTGTGTGTGTGTGACTGTGTGTGTGTGTGTGTGTGTGTGTGTGACTGTGTGCGCACTGCCTGTTCTGAGCCCAAATATGTGCAGGCAGCCAGAAGCAGTAGCGCTCAGGAGGTGTGTCTTTCAGCCAACCACAGCTTTCTCACACTGGGGTGTGTGCTGGTTCCTGTAGTACACACACAAGACCTGTTTGAGAAGCAAGCCATCTCACACACCTCACACTCCTACTATTGGAAGCCTGGGGAACGGGGTCTGCCTGATAGTTGTTGGGGTCCCAAGCAGATTTATGATTAAACTCCCTCTAAATCCCCAGACTAACCTCACAAAGAGTCCCACTGATGTATGTGTCAGCTGTATGCACATACAATACTGAACGTGTTGGTTTATTTACAGCTAACCAAAGCTAATGCTACATAGTTCATAGCTACTGGTTCACATACTTCAAATATGTGAGCACTGTCTGTATGCTTTCCCAGTATCAGCCTGTTGATATTAAAACCATTACAAGGCTTGCACACCCAAAAAAAAGGATCAAAGGTTCATCAACGCTGGGTGCTATTTTTTTGTTCTTATGTCATGTTTATCTTTGAATCAAATGAAGGCAAGCTTTGACCGGAAAGCTAACATTAGCATGCTAATATGCTAACACAATGACAGTGTAACTAGGGTGACCAGACGTCCTCTTTTGCCCGGACATGTCCTCTTTTTATGTCCTGTCCGGAGCGTCCGGGGGGGTTTTATAAATTCATGAAAACGTCCGGTTTTCACAGTTTTTCATGGGACCATTAAGCGTGTACTTAAATTGAAGTCTACTGTACTTAGACTTCTGTGCAACAATCGCAAGTGTCCTCTTTTTCGCCACCTCAAATCTGGTCACCCTAGTGTAACACACGCTGATGTTTAGCAGTTATCCATAAAGTGGACAAACATCATTTTTGACTAGATAATAGCGCTCCATGAAAAGTAAGGGGATAAACAACATTTATACCATTCAACACAAAGTGGATTCTGCGTGTTTGTACCATATTTTATTACAATCTATCCAATAGTTGACATTTCATGAAGACAGGATGATAAATTAAAGTCAGAATGTTTCATGCCCTGTGGACAAGTAATGAATCATCCAATAATTGTTGAGACAGACTGGATCAAACTGGTGGATTGAGACTGCCATCCATAGAGCTACGCCCGCTAGCATATTTAATAAATGTTTTCAAGCTTCTTCATTTAAACAACTTTGTTTCCTTCATTACAACAAAGCTCAGTTTAAGAGACCTGAATGGAGATTAAAATCAGTGCTGTGACTCTCGATAAACACAAAACATTGCATGGTGATTTTCTAATATGGTCTCTCACCTCTGCCTGCAGGTTGGAGGGATATCGATGGCCGCGCTCCCCGTCAGAGAGGCCAGAAGGAGGCACTGGACCAGCTACTGGGACAGATAAAAGAAGCCCACCGCCACTGTGTCTGCCATGGTATCAACAACTTTTTGATCGATTTGGTGGGCGTGTTCACCTAAAAGACTGAACCGTAATCTGAGCGCTTTAACGGTTTGCATAGCTGACCCCTGGTGAAACCCAAAGCCTCAAACCTGGTAGTGATAGTGACTTGATGTACTCTACATATGAGCACATGTTAAACCAGACTCGCGTTTCAAACTTTGTGATAAAATGAAGCAAATTCTTGAACGCACGCGCTTGAAACCACGCAACTTTCTGATCAGTTTATTTCTGGTATCAATTGAAGCAGAAGTTGAAGTGAAATTGCTCCGAGCTTCTGACGTTAAACTGAGCGCCTGTCCTTTTCAGTACGCCCGTCACCTTTTAAACAAACACATCTGAGTTTTCAGCAACCGTCTAGTTCAGGTTTCATAAATATTCTTAATTTAAACAAACACAAACGTGAGCAATGGACGGCCGAACGCGCAGGTGTAACCCGTATCACCAATTTCTGTGTTCCATCTCACCTTGACAGACACTTTACAATCTCAGGCACGACAAGTACTTCGGGGGGGCCGTTCCCACTAAGACGGCAATGCCACCTCAAAAATAATACCCTCCCCTCTGTCTCAACAGACCCCACACCCCCTCTACTTTTTACATCTTTCCATGACTCAGCCCTTCCTCCTTCTGAATACCTCTCTCTCTCTGTGACAAAATGCAGATCAACTTCTCTCACACTCAGGCTGTTTATATCCCCAAACACTGCAGGCTGTAAGCTGCTCCCATAAGTGTCAAAACCTGTCCACACTGACTCTTTTACATGACGGCAAACTGCGTTTAGCGTTGAGCAAGATGTCTCTCTCTTTTTTTTCTAGCACACCCACACGCCCAAACACACTCGCCCACTTACTATTGTCCACTGTGGCCAGACCGTATTTGCAATAGGGCGAGACGCAATATAATAGTCAGTATTGAGTGGCTCTTGGTTCTTCAGACGGCGACTGATTGAGCTTCAGAGTTCAGGCACGGTAGCCGAGGTGGCGTGTCCCGGGGTCATGTTTGTTATTTCTGCAAGAGACGAGTCCTAGGCTGGAGTCGGGAGAGGGCATAAATTAACACTGACTACTGCTGCCCCCCCCCCCAACTCCACATCCACCCCCCCACAGCCCAGCTAGTCGTCCTGTCTACTGTCCATACATATACACACATAAAGATAGACAGGCACACACAGATACACATGTACATGAAACAGACACAAATATTCACTTTCTCTTTCAGCGCTCCCTCGCACATGTCCATGTACGCACCCCCCCCCCCAGCGCAGCGCGGCTCTCGGCCCACGCCACATTCTCCCTCTTGTCCAAACACTATTAATTAAACTGTGAAAGAGGCCTTGACTAACACAGGCACCCCAGCAGTCAGCCCTACTTGTCTGTCTTACTCAGTGTCAAACACGGGCTGAGGCCAGCGGGCCCAGAGCCGAACAGACTCGCGAGTAAAAGAGAAATTTGGGGAGGTGAGAGGGGTCGAGGGGCGCTGTTTTTTCTCGTTACTCCACCTCGACTCGTGCACCTGAAGAGAAAATTAGTTATTTTCAGGTCCTGAATGGGGGGATTTATTGACTTTAAGTGGCCTGGGGCTGGAGTACGATCACCTGGGAGGGGAGGAGAGGGAATCTGTGGAGGGTTTGGGACTCAGGGTTTCTAATGAGTTGGGAGGTGCGTTATCTCACCAACAGGCGCCCACACAAACACACACATACATACACACACACACCTCCCTCTCTCGCCTCCAACCCCCTCTAGGCCCACTAAAAATAAACACGTCCCCACAGACTTAACTGACCTCCCTGTCAGTGAGTGGCAAAGGGTTAAGACACATACAGACACACACACACAAATTACTACAGCTCCTTGGCTCCACTCACATGGCTGTAGCTCAATACTCGCCATGCTCCAGCAGCTTTAGTATGTGCAGGTAAACACACACACACACACACACACACACACACACACACACACACACACACACACACACACATACATATACACACAGTTAGTGTCCCTCAGGGAACGGAGGGCTAGTGGTTCCCTAAAGGCCCATAGTCTGCTGCTGGCAGCCAGCATGACTGTCAAATGGTGCCGCGCCACTGGAGCGCATGAAATGTCCAAAAACATTCCACTCCGGCCGTGTTGTTGGACGTGTCAGGTTTGTTGTCAATTAGGTAACGGCCTGTCACCGGGAGAGATGTTTCTAAAGTTTGTCAGGACAGAGGTATTCATTGGTGTTAGCAAGAAAATGAGACAACCAATCAAAGTAATGTCCCAGCTTCTCACAAGTGCCTGACTCAAAGCGTAAAGCAAGAGCATCAGAATACTTTACTAAATTCATCTGACTAATTTATTCTGTTAATATGGAATTAACTCTGTCCTTTTCCTGTCAATACAGAACAGTGCAAAGCTCCACAACAAGGTAGGAAGCACTCGGTATCCAAAAGCCTGCGCCACCTCTTCCAACCCACCAGCAAATTTGTTAAAAGCTTGAAAAGGTAGATATGAAAATAATTTACCTCCATGCTGTAGACTTTTAATATCAAAGGAATTGTATTTAATGTGTTTTAAATGTAGTGTTTATTTGTCAAATTACACACATTTTCATTTTGGTGTGAAGGTACTATGTTACTTATTAGTTGCTAAATAACCAAGACAAAATAACAGTCATTATTTGGTACACTGTAATTGAAAATGTCAGAAGAAGAGTTATGGGACATCGCACTTTGATATTCATCCCTCAGTGCAGCAGGGTTTCTATGCTAACACATTTTTTTATGTTCCTTTCCAGGGGTCTGTACCTGACATCCATACTCTACAGAGATGATAATGTGTTAGTGACTCCAGAGGACCAGATTCCTATCGTGGAGGTCGAAGATTCCTACTCCAGCTCCCTCATGCAGGACTTCCTCTGGTTTACCAAGGTAGGAAAAACTGACAAAAACACAAAACATAAACTTGAACAATTTCTCAAACAAGTGATGGACAACTGTAAAGCAATGATAACATTATCCATTGGTTGTTATTACTAATACTTATAACTTTACTCATTTAGAATAAATTAAATACATGTGTCCATCCCATGTTCCAGGTATCCTATCTATGGGAGGAGATCCCCTGGCTGCAGCAGTGTCTCAGTCCTTCGCAGTCGTCCTGTTCCTGCACTCTCCAGACGCGCCTCAAGATGCTGCAGGCTGTCTCACAGCTGCAGGTACCTCAGACTAAAAGGACTTTGGTTTTATAATTTAAATATGACCCCATGCTCTGAAAAAGTTTATATTGAAAAACTTCATTCTCTGCTTCCGTCTCTGCTTGGAAAACACAGAAAAATGCTAGCAGTACAAATATTGTCGGATGTCTTTCCTCAGGGAATGCTGGGAACCCAGGACCTTGGTCAGGTATATTTTGAGCCAATCAAAGACAAACATGGTAACGCCCTGCTGGTGCTCCTGAAGGACATGAGCTCCTCTCCCAACCTGGATGGGGTTCGCTGGACGCAGCTCTGCAAACTCCAGCTCCAACGCAAGTCCATCTCGTCCCCCGAGGAGCCCACGGCTCTGGACATGCTTCTCATCACGCTCCATGTGAGTCCTGCAGGACGAGAGGCGCAGCCACTGCTTTCTGCTTTTGTTTTGGAGACAGGCTGCTGGAATGGTTTGTCAGCAGCGGTTGTGGTTTCCAACAGGCTCATTCTTTGCATTTTTTTGTTACCCGGAGATTTAGCAAGATGAAACAGCGTGGTGTAATGCACTTTGTCAACAACAAAATGTCCCAAAAACGCTGGAAAACATTTATCTATTGGTATCGCTTTAATGTTTGTTTAACTCTCATTCGCGGAGAACCAGTAAACATGAGGCTGAAACAATAGGACTGTCATTTACAATGTGTTTCCAATTATGAGTGCTGCTTATGCAGACACTCTTTATTTAGACACAGATTAATCATCATGACTCTCCTCTCCCATTTGTCCTCTTCTTTGTGAAGACACATATCGGATAAGCTTGCCAACAAATAAATTGAAAGTAAAATCTTTAATCCGTGCCCACCCGGCGCGAACGTTAATCATCTCAGTCACTTTATCTTTAAGAGCTGCTCATTCGGGCGCTGGAAATTGGAAGGTGACATTTGATTTTCAGCATTATGGGCTGATGGTAATCTTTCTAATTGTTGTTGTTTTGTGTTCTGTAACAAATGCTTTGTGGCTGTTTTGTTCAGAACAACCACAATCTGGACCCTGACCACAAGTTGATTTTGTCTATGTGGCCCGATAAACTCGATACCATTGTTGCAGTGCTGTTTTGTCTCCAGTGTGAGTTGCTTTGGCCTTGTGGTTAGAAAACAATAGTGGAGACACCCCCTGGCAAAACCACATTTCACTGAAATATTTGTTTTGTGGCCAGTTATGAACAAATTGTATGATGAAATACATAAAAATGTGCTGGTGGGCTATTCTGCCGTGCTGACATCCACTTTAAACATGTTGGAACAACTTTAGACTGAAGCCGTATGAGGGCTCACAACAGCGGAGCACATCATTCAGATGAAAGTGAGGTTATTTAAAGAGACCAAACTAGATTACGTGTCCCCCCTCTCACTCTCTCTACCTGCGCTCCCCAGGAGAAGCTGGCGTATCACAGGCGGAGCAGGAAGGTGCTGTCCCCCGGACTGTACCTGGGCTACCTGAAGCTGTGCACATCAGTGGAGCAGATCAGAGTGCTGGTGCCTCAGAAACTCCCCAACGTCCTCTGTCACACCAAAATCCGGGACAACAGCAATGTGTCCAGGTGGGGATCAAACTGTATGTCATTCTGAGGAACACTGATCCTCCAAAATGTGTATGTCAATTATTAAACCAGTGTAAGGGTTAGGGTTAGGATTAGGGTTTCAAACAGTCAAGTTATTGGGAAATGCTGCGGTTTGGGAATAGTAACCACCCCACTGGTTAAATGAGACTTTGATTACACTGCAGGAGTTGTTATAGAGTTTATAAACAGATGCTTTGTTAAAGTTTTGCTGCTGTTTAATGCAGCCCACATTACCTCTCTGTGTATCGATTCTTCATTGACTGTGAAGATGTAAGAAAAACAAAGTTGTCTTCAAGAATTCAAGCTAACGGGTCGAGTAATTGATATACAAAGGATCATTTTGCGGGTGAAGTATTCCTATAATGTTGGTTTTGGATGACCAGACAGCTGAGGTTGCATGTAACACAATGACAGAGATTCCTGATGTGTGTTGTAGAGAGGAGTGGCAGTGGCTGCAGGCTCTCAGCTCTCTGGAGGAAGCGTTGGAAATGGACAACGAAGAACAGAGCGCTCCCCATCGCCTCTTACAGGACCTGCGCAGTGCCATCAAGGACCTGATGGCACACATCAACATCCCTGGCAATCAGGTCAGACTTCTGCCAGAGTCCATCTGAAACTGTGAATCTGTATCCAAAAAGTTAATGTTCTGCAGTTAGAGTCACACACCAAAAAAATGTGTTTTTGTGTGAACCGATTTTCGTCTGATTTCATGGAACCAGTTTAACTCCTAGGAAAAAATCCAGCCAAGTCACAGAGGCAGGAACTCAAAGCCATGAAAATGATCCCAATGGATATTCAGCCAGCTCTGGTTAGACCACTAATTCTACATGATTTCTGTAAAAGAACATGGTTCGAATTCCGGCACAATGGCAATCATTGTCCGATTTAACCTTTCACCACCCACTGTTCCTACTGGCAGACTCTACACACTGCCAGGGCTTACCATAACAGACTGGAAGAATGTGAACATGAATATATATGTATCAATAGATAACTGATGAAATCCAGAGCTCAAATTGGTTAGGTTCCAGAAGGGATGGTTGTTTAAAAACAACAAACATGGCTTTAGCAGTAAGATTGTTTTACTCTTGACCTTCTTCAAAATCAGCCCAACAGTGCATTAGCGATATGCAATAACCCCTTATTACAGCAAACCATGCAGCTGCCATATTTCTTACTTCTTATTGCACAAATGGAGTCTGGTTTGACTCTCAGCATACTTTAACCACAAAATAAAAGTTCATGGTGGCCTCGCTGCGTGTGATCCATACCAGGGACTCAATAAAACCTGAAATTACCTTCAAAATCTATACATTTACAACATAAACAGGAGCAGAATTATCTTTATCAAGGTAGTATTACACCAATAGGACGATGAATACATATTAAAACAAACCTGTGTGTGTAGGTGCAGGAGTTCCGTATCTACAGCCAGGAAGTGGTGGAGTTTGGTGAGAAAGTGTCCTTCCTGCTCCTCCTGCCACCTTCAGATGAAGTGTGCACAGTTCCTGGTCAGAATAACCCGTACTCCCCCCGCTCCGGCTTCCTCACCCTGCCCCTGCAGATCTTTGAACTGGGTCAGTATAGCAGATTTTTTTGGCAGAAATAAGAAATTTGACACCAGCCGCTGCTTCCAAATCTATACGCTCCCGTATTTACTGACACATCGTTTTACATTCCTCTTTCTTCCTGTTGGATTCCCTTCTTTCTCCCACAGTCCACTTTAATGCCTATTGCCCCAGTTTCATCGGCCAGTACTGCAGAGTGTCTGCGCTGCTGGAGCTGGAGTCCCTCATGTCCCAGCAGGCCCTAAGGGAGGCCTTCTCTGAGGCTGAGCTCCTCTCTGCTAAGAAGAAACACCAGCAGGTCCAGGAACACATTCAGGTAACAGCTGGAATGTTTGTTTGTTATGAACTATAAAGCTAGTATTTCTATGCGAGATGGGTTAATAATCCTTACTGAGATGAACTATTATGGCCTGGTTCAACAGGAAATGGAGGAGGTGTGGCGTGATGCAAGGTGGATCATGGACGCCCTGCAGTACGCTCGCTACAAGCAGCCAACGGGAGGCATCTCGATCAGCTGGATCATTGACTTCTCCAAGGAAGTCCTCCCTGAGAAACCTCCCTCCACCTCCTCTCAGGCCGATTTCCTGCCCTCCCCCATGCCTTCACCAGAACCCTGCCACAGGCACCCGGGTCAGGATCCTGATATGATGGTGTTATTAAAATAGGAAGTCATTGATTCTGATTTGCTCGTACACACTATGAACACTTCTCCCCTTCTGCAGATTTTGTGGGTCTATCAGATGAAGAGGGCTCCTCCGAGGTCTTTCTCACCACCGACAGCGACTACGACTCCAGCCGTGCTCAGAGTCCCCGGGAGCTGGACCTGCTGCCCGCCTCGCCGCTCTCCTCGTCAGCGCCGCTGGAGCCTCGCGGTTTCCTGCGTAGCGACGGCAGCAGTTCGGGAGGTGGAGGGTGTCCCGGAGTGGGAGGACGGGGCAGTGGGGCGCTGAGAGACTCCACTCCAGACGTCCTCCAGGCCTCCGAGCCGCAGCACGGGAGGGACGGCGAGCGGTGTGGCGGAGGAGGGCGGTGTGGCGGGGAAAGGCGGCGGGGCGGTCAAGAGCTGTTCGACAGCGACTTCATCCTGCCCAGCCGGCAGATCGAGCTTCTGCACATCACGGAGAAGAGGCAGGCCTTCTGCGTGAGGACCAGCAGCCTGGAGTTCCCCTCCACCACCTCCGCCCAGCTTCCTTACTCCTATCACACCACTTGCCCCTCCCCCTCCACCTCGCCGCAGCGGGGATGGCACCGGCCCTCGTCGGTGGACCGCTGCTGCCCAGCTGAGCGCTGCCAACCGCATCTTCCACCAGCGCGCACGTTATCGCAGGACAGTGGCACGCAGAGGCTCTCCTCGCTGTCGCCCGCCGCCCTCAGGAAAGGCTGCCACGCCACGCTCAAAGTGTACCCGCAGTATCACACAGGCCTGCCGAAGGAGACCAGTGTGAAGGTACATCGTGATAGGGCTGAGCGATATGGAGATGATCATACATCACAATATTTTTCACCAAATACCTCGATATCTTTACGATTATTGTAGGGTTTACGACAAAGTACACAAAGTATTCACCCACTGACTACTGGAACAATTCTGAAAATGTTTGACTTTACTGTAATAGAGCCTAAAAAACCAGGAAATGGCAACTCTTGTGATATCCAAAATCTCAGAGGACATCTAGTCTGTAGACGTCTACCAATCAGAAGGTTGGGGTTCAATCCTTGGGCTAGATAGTTTACCGAAGTTGCTCACAATGGGATGTTCCCTGAGCAGTTGGCACCTTGATTGCATTCCTGCCTCTGTCTGAATGGGTGGAATGCTGACTAGGCAAAGGTGCTCTGTCGTACAGACTGAAAAAGCGCTATTTAAACGAACTCTATCTACTGTTTATTTCACAATACAACATCTTTATATATTCCAGCTGTAGCTCAGAATGATATCCTCTCTTCCTGTGTTGCAGCTCTGTGTGACTCCAGGGACGTCGGCGCGGGAGATGGTGCAGCTGGTGGTGCAGGAGATGAACGTGGTGTCGCGGCGCATGCTCGGCGGAGGCGATCAGAAGCAGTGTGCGTACTATAGCCCCGAGCAGCTAAAGCACTTTGGCCTCGTGCTGGTGGTGGACAACAGAGAGAAGTGGCTTCAGGATGACTTCTGTCCCCTGGAGCTGCAAAACCCCTGGCTGAGGGGCAAACTGTGCGTCCGTATAAAGGAGTATTCACCACTAGCACTCAAACAAAGCCGGGCCACTACAGTCTGACACTTCCAGGAGAGAGACCCTGTGCCATGTGCAGACTCTCTGAGGATAAATATGTATAAATATGAAGGAACTGTTACATTTGTACAAACAGGCCTATGATATTTTGTCCCACAACTGCAGCTACAACATGTCATACTACTGCTGTGTGCTTGTCATATGAGAAGCTTCTGTTTCTGTGAAAGTATGCCGGAACTTTTTTTCAAAGCCCCTCATATGGACACCAAATGAACAATAACAAAATAGAACAAAGAGAAAATAGTTTCAGTGCTGTCAGAGTGAATTTGGGATAAGATTGTGACGGTGAACGGGATTAATGGAGCGTCACTTTGACTTCTGGCAGGATTGGCGACGGCACATCGAGGCGGCGCGCGTTGCCAGCAGAGAATTGGGCAGCGTCATCGTCGCAGCCACACGCGGACACAGATTTTTCTATGAACTCTCTCATTGTGTCATTCCCAAAGAGCTGTCGCCTGCAGCCGCCCAGCAACATCTCCCCGGGATGTGGGCGCTGGACCCGGCCCACGAGGGCAGGAAGGAAGGGTGAAGTACAAAGGGTTGGGGAGGGCTGGCATCTTAAACGGCCCAAACAGGTTTCAACGATTTGGTCCGTCAGCCTGTCCCTCAACTGCTTTTGGCTCACTGTCTGGTAGCGAAGCAGCCAAGCAATGAAAAATGAGCTTGATGAAGAGTGAGAGATGGAGGAGGACGAAAGGGAGGAGGAGGAGGAGGAGGATGATGAGGGCCGACGCTGCATCTTTCAGAACCTGGCGCTCTTCTCCTCCCTCTGTAGAGTGGACTCAGTCGTAGTGTAGCTAACACAAAACGAAACCAGCTCATTTGGATTTCCACCCCAGAGAAAAAACAAAAGCAATACTTGACTTTATTTTGTTTTCTCTTACAGACGGGCGGGTAAAAAAAGCATGCAAACCTTCCAGAGTTGTGCAGATCTGAAGTACTGTAGTCCATGCTGTGCTCAAAGTTAACCAGTTTAGTGTTTTTGTTGTGTTTGGTTCAGTGGTATTCCCAGATGCATCAGGAAGCGGTGCCCACCAGTCTACATCAGCGTCTCCCAGAGGGGGTTTATTGTGAAAGGGATGAGTCTAGTTGTTAAGAGGCCCGGTGTTTGTTAGCAGAGCAACATATATTTATATTTCCAAAACACTGATGCCGGCATTGCACTTTTGGGACAAAACACTATAACTACACGATAAAAAGGCCTCTTAGCAATCCTAATCGTCCTTTTTGAGATATTCTTTGGGAACCTGTGCCAAGTTTTAATTTCTCTCCTCATTTTAAATCGTTTACATTGAACTCCCAAACTGCAGGCTGTTTTATTTATTTTTTACCAACAGTTTTTAAGCATACGATCAAAACTTTTTCCTCACCACAGGCTGAGCAACACCGTTATTATAACCTTTTCCAAATGTAGCACCAGAAAGGTCCGGAAGAGGAGCGATGGACGGACCCGGCCTCAGTCACTGTAGCATTCCAGGTTCCTGTCACAGGGGGCGTCTCTCAAAGTGTTTACACAGTTTCCTCACACTTTCTAAGATGTGTTTACGTGTAACTACTGTATAAAGATGTCTTATGACAAAGCGATGTTATAAGTTGTAATTGGTTTTACTAAAAATGGCTTGAACTGTTGTGTTAGCGCTTAGATGTCTTCTTTATTCTCGTTGTTAAAGGCGGTTTTTACGAGGGCCAACTGCAAAAACAAATCACACAACCAGAAAAAGCGAACCCATTGTACATAGACAAAAGGAAGACCAGGGAATGAATGTACTGTATCTGCCCTAAATGTGAAAGGAGGTGAATGTGGGGCTGTCATCACTACTGAGGTCAAAGGTCAGTGAAGTTAGAGTCTGTCTTGAGATTAAGCTGAAAGGGGGGAACAGAGAGAGGGGGGGTTGAATTCCCTCTCCAGCTGAAAAATAAAGTTTAGCCTCATGTTTACAAGGAGCTGTTGGCAGATCCAGCGGGCGAAGTCATGAAGGAGACATCACGTCACTTTTTTTAAATCTATTTTTATTGAACAATAAATGAATATTACAAAATAAAAGCCTCGCTTGTTTATGAGGGTTTCTTCTCTTTTAACAGATCGCCGCACACGAGTGTAGGAAGTTTCTAACCTTCATGTGAGTAATAACAACATTTATTACATGATTCTGACCTATTTACACTTCCTGTTTGAGAGATGAGGCTTGCTCTAAACTCCACGGTGTATTTTCATCAGCCATAGGGAGCATAACAACCTTAAATTTCAAGTGTGTTCATTTCACTTTCTTCTGGGCTTATTCTCTTAGTTCAGATTTCATCAACACAAATGATACCCTCCCCCGAAAAGCTGCTCATTCATCTGATATGAAGGAGAGTCAATGACAAATAGAGGGCACTTGTTCCTACAGATGCTATATTGCAATGACCTCATCAGAGTTTGTCACCCACATGATGAAAAGTGAATGGAGGGCAGCTGCAGACAGAATCTCAGTCTGAGGGGTGGGCATGGCAGCGAGGGATGAACAATGATGCTACTATTGCGTACGGTGATGGAGAGTTTTTTCTGTAACAGGTTTGAATAGAGTTTAGTCTAAACATTTGGAAAATACTCGACATACTGACATCCCCCGCACCAGCTTCAGGGTGATGTGCATTACGTCAGCGAGTCAATGCGGTACTGTGAAGATGAGATATGTTTCTATACTTAAATATCTACACGCTTATTTTATTTTAGGATAATAATACATAGCTTCTAGTTTTTCTATCCTCAAACAGTTACCGTATTACTATGCTATTAATTCAGAGATGAAATAAGTACTTTAACTTAAGTAAAAGTAGAAAATAGAAGAGTCCTGCATTCAACATCTTGAGTAAAAGTGCAAGTATCAGAGTTAAAGTACCAAAAGTAAAGTACCCATTATGCTTAATTGCTCTTTTTACTGTCATAACTATTAAACGAGCAGGTAATTATGAATATGTTTGCAATAACATCACTATCACAGCTTAAGAAAGTTGGTTTGAAATGATTTTATATTCTGCTGCTTCGTGTGTTTACCTATCATTTTAAGTCAGTGTTTATTTATTAGTTTATTTATATTTGTATTAAATGACAATCTGAATCTAATCTAAGTAACTACAGCTGTCAGATAAATGTAGTGCAGTAATAAGTCAAATCCAAATATATAGTGAAGTAGAAGTACTACTCAGGTAAACACCTGAAAATTGTACTTAAGTATTACATTCCACCGCTGAATTCATGAAGTTGAATTAACAATAACTGAGCGGCAGACTTTCACTTATATAGTGAAAGTGTACTTTTTAATCAAACACAATGACACTTATAACAGAACCAGCAACTACTCATTTATCCCTGGCGAAGGGGGGATTCCACTCTTTAAAATCGGACTATTTGCTGAAATACAACCTAAAAGATGTTCAAGAATTTTACCTTCAGAGAATCAATCCAACCTTTTTTTGGGAAAGTTCCAGCTCTAACTAAACCCCGTTTTGGTCTCTTTTAAAGAAAACACAATCAATGAAAACCTTAGATAACTATCAGTGTTTTCCTTTGACTTCAACAAGCAGTGATGTCACAGGGGGTTTAAGTACATTGTGACATCACTGCAGCAAGGCAAGAAGTTGAACCCGATGTAGGCGTTCGTTTCCATAAAAATCCACCTATGACTTTCTGTAATGTCAGAATGAATGAATTCACGAAAGAGAAAGGCTCGCTGCCAAGGCCGTTCCCATGAGGGAAAGCTAATGCGTGTATCTACCCCATTAATCAGATCCACTCCAACATGTAATGAGTTCTTCCCTTGCCAATGCTTTAGTCTTTTACAAAGTTTCATTCAAATCAGGCCACTGGTTTTTCGGTATTCCTGCTGACAAACAGACAAACAAACCAACAAACCGAACCAAAAACATAACCTCCTTGGTGGAGGTAAATATTGACCAAAAATGTCTCAACAAGTACCGCTTTTAGACATTTCTGGGATTACATTCCAGGAGAACTGTTGAACTTTAACGTAAAAAACAAACACTTTATAAATAAAACGTGATTCATGCCACAGCTTGTTTACTTATGTATCTGTTTACATACATATTTACCGTAGAAGGCTAGATGCTCACTTGTATAAAGACAGTTTTTTGGAACGTAGAAGTAATGAAACTAAACTACTTTTATGCTATATGCTTATATCACTTTTAGAATCAAGTGTTATTACGCAGTTCGTAAAAATATTTGAATTTAATCGTGATCCCAGGCCTAAACTCTGTCTGGCCAGCTTGCTTTCAGCAGGCTCATATCACAGCGCTCTCTTGCTAGCGCCATGTGTTTTTTCAGCCCTTGAGCAAATAAAATGCTGCATGCTTCGCTGTCAACAGATCCTACAAACACTAATCTGTGGATGGACGCACAAACACACGCACAAACACACATTGGTGCACACAACCGGCATGCACTCAGGAATCTTGATGTGCCGATGTGCAAATGCATTTGTATACCATGTCGAGGATTTACACTTTTGTACTATTACAGGACAAATTGACACACACTTCCCCCGAGCAGCTTATCACACACAAATCATGGCATAATGCACCCATGCTGACACACTACGCCTTTAAGAGCAGCCCTTTACCGTTTATTGACAGTAACTTAAGAATTGTACTGGAATTCTGACACCTCCTAATTTTAAACCTTCTGACTCCAGGAGGACCCCAGCTAAATATAAACCCTGGCATATATCTAAATACCTATAAAGAAAGCATTCCCAAAACACCCTGAATAGTGGCTATTCATGCTCATAAAAGAAGGGGAGCGAGCAGGCACTGCGACTTGTGACTCATCAAAAATATCCACCGTGGCAAAATGAAGTTGTGCATCTTGGAAAATTATTAGATAGGGGATTTCGTCAGCACCCTTTCCTGGCAGCGAGGTGGGATTCAGAGGCTGTTAAGCTCCCGAAAAACTGGAACAGGAAGAGTCTAGTTGCACATGAGGCCGTGCTCCAGTTTGAAGCGATCCGCCTGCGCAAAACAGCAACCAGTGCATCTTGGAAGTGAGCTAATCTCCTCCATCTCAGAGTGCCCCACCTTCACGCTCTTCAACTTGACCCTTCCTGAGGTCATTTGGGATTATGGTCCAAAGGGAGGTTCCCCACATGGCCAGATAACCTTACAAACACACACCTCCTTCCACTTGTTTGACATGAATCAGAAACGGGTACACTCATCCAACAACGTCGGATAGAGCCTAAGCTTGAAATTCTGGATACAGACTTTCAGGAAAATGATGTGACCCCTACGATATTCAGTGTCCCGACACCTCTCTACGGCCCTTTCCATCTCTGCAACGACTGATCACCTGTTCCCCCTCACATGAACCGCCCCCTTACCCCCAGTCGATTTCAGCCCTGCACTTACTGGCGGATTAGCGGCGGCGTACATGTATGTCTACACTGGCATGTGTGTGTTTCTGCAAACGTGTGTGTGTGCAGTGGGTGGGAAAAGTGAAGCCTGCCACTACTGCATCACTCATTTCTCTTTCACTCTCTCTCTCTCTCCTCTCTCCTCTCTCTCTCCCTCTCTCTCCCTCCCCAGGGCCCATAAACCTTTAAAGCACCTATAAAACACTTGGCGAGGCCTTTTTGAAGTTTTTATGAAGATCTGGCTTTATTGTTCCCAAGAGATGAGCCCCGCTCCGCTGGCGCCTCGGAGCTTTCTGGAAGTGCCAGTGAATTCAGGAGGGGGGGCCGGGTGGTAGCAATGGAGGGAGTCCCGCGGAAAAGAAGGGCACTGTGGAGCCTGCGTTTTTATGCCCCCTGCTCATATGTGTGTAGTGTATATCTATGCATGTGTCAGGCGGGCAGATGAGCTACAGATGCAGTGTGAACAGTAACCGTGACAACTTCATCCCTGAAGTGATGACTTTATGTCCTCGAGGTAGATTTAAGACGAATCAAATACAAGTTGAGAAAGTTCTAATAAAAGCACATGTGTGTGAACAGAGGCGTGCATGTGTTGCAGCATGTGTGTGTTTGCGTAATGCCTGCGTATGCGCTCGCAGACGACGGGGCCAGCAGGTTGCGTCCTTGTTGTTTGAAGTGGGGCTCTGTTGTTCTCATGGAGCTAAATGAATGGAGCCGGACCCCCCTCCATCTGTCTGATCCAGCGGCACCGGCCCTCCCTCCCAAATCCCGGCTCCGACGCCCGACGCACCGGCCCCCTCAAAGGAACAGTTGGCAAACGGGACGGCCCATTAAACAGGCGAGGGAGACGGGCCCTCACCTCTAAGCAACACTTGTAAGAGCAGAGAGAGTGTGTGACACAGAGGACGGAGATTAATCCAGAAATGTGTGTGAGGAATTCGTATATAGTTTGTATAAATGTGTGAGCTTTTTAAAGGAATACTTCACCCACAAATTGACCCTTGTTACATCAATTATTCCCCCAGCCTTACCTTGAAGAAAATATAAACCTTCTTGATGAATAATAGGAAATAGAGCTGCGTATAACAGCAACAACACTATCAAAATATAAATGTCTCTTTCACATACTTGCGTACAGGCCTCCTACACGTCTGTGCGAGTCCTGATAATGCAGAAGTGTTGCAAATAGTAACAGTTCTGATAAATTCAGTCCCTCTTTGCTGCAGTTCATCAAGAATTTACAAAAAGCCTTCACTTTCAGATTGGTTCTCTGTGAAGGCGTACAAGATAAGTACATTTGCTTGAGGAATTTAAGGTAACACGGGTAGAAATGTATATACAAATAGTTATTTCGGGAAAGAGACATTCCTTTAAGTGTGTGAATGCTGATTTGTGTGTGTGTGTGTGTGTGTGTGTGTGTGTGTGTGTGTGTGTGTGTGTGTGTGTGTGTGTGTGTGTGTGTGTGTGTGTGTGTGTGTGTGTGTGTGTGTGTGTGTGTGTGTGTGTTTTACAACTCAGTGGCCATGACATTGGTGTCTTTGACTGAGCCTTTGCCCTCCACAACCCCCATTGTCCAGAGGTGAGCATTTTAACCTTCTAATCAAGACACTGACAGGGAAACAATTTAACTTCTTAATGTCGTCTCCTCATTTGGATGGAATCTGATTGAATCCCTTGTTTGTGCAGCAGGCCATTGCTTGTTTTCCACACATTATGTACCCATACCACAGGAACATGAGATCATCAACAAATCATCTTCCTAGAAAGAGCTCTCCACTGGATGCATGTTTTCTAATGTGTGGTACCTCCAAACAGCGCCACATGAAATAGAAAGAGGTTAAACCGAATGTATAACTTCAGCCACTCACAAAGTTATGAACCTCTCTGATTTGTTTGAAAGTGCTCCAGAATTCCCTCACCCACCCTGTGTTGTGAAACTGGGGGAAAACAACAGCTTGGGTGTGCAGGGAAATGTGGGTTCATGCAGAGGAGCCAGAGGTTTGGTCCGAAGAGAGCCAACATTGATGCCAGTAAATCTAAGAAAGCAGACAAAGATGAGAGGACGGGCCAGCCGAGGGTATTCTGTGTTCAGCTCTGCGCCTGGCAAACAACCTGAAAGCAATTTATTTTCTTTCCCCAGACTTTTAGGATCAACTCCATGTTAGTCATTGACATAAAAGGGTCTCAAAAAGAAAGAGAAAAACTTGGCTTGATGTGTGTGTTTGTGTGTGTGGACTCGGAGGATTCAGGTAGCTCAAAATAAAAGGAAGAAATGTTTGGAAACGCAAAACGGAGTCAGTAGTTTGAGTCGGATGGAGGATTCAGAAAACAAGACAAAATAAGATCAGATATTTGAGAAGCTGTGACACACACACACACACACACACACACACACACACACACACACACACACACACACACACACACACACACACACACACACACACACACACACACACCCCCATATTAACCCCAGCTCCAGCCCCCTTTGTGCAAAGGATGATGTCATGCCTTCTGAAAACATGTGGGGGGCGGCGTCGGGGGGTTTAGGGGGGATTCCTTTGGTCCTTTCAAGTTTGCAGGGGGAGCCTTGGGCCACGGCAGGGTAGACAGTACGAGGGCAGGAGGCTCAACGCTGCCACCCCCCCATCCCACCCCACCCCAGCAAGCAGTCACATTAGGCACGCTCCGGCCACGCCATCAAAGGCCCGGCTCACAGCACACACACACACACACACACACACACACACACACACAGTTGCATGCACACAGTTGCTTCCCGACTGCATGTGCGGACCGAGAGACACAAGTCAAACGAGCATGTTCACACTCAGATGAAACAAACGCGTGCCTAAAAATAACCTGCACACACACTTTTCAAAAGACACACACATACCAACAGATCAAACACGCACACACTTCAATCATGCCCACCTCCCCCTACCCCAACCCCCCCGGCTGTGTTATTGTTTTGAAAATATGATTGCGGTGACGGATGGGGTGGGGAGAGGAGAGGGCTCTGGCAGGGGCGAGTGGCAGGGCCCCTCTATTGTCCCCGACCAGTGTGAGTCTGTGTCCATAGCTATAGAAACTGGGGCCACACTGGGAAGGCATGCTTTCATCTCCACCACAGGCTCACCGCTGGCAATAAGGGGTCAAATAAATCCCCCTGGATGCAGTGAGGGGGGGGGGGGGGGGGGGGTGGCTGTTTGCAGGCGTACATGTGCGCGGGTTAGGGTTACACACACACACACACACACACACACACACTCTGAGCATGTTAACCTGAGCTATCTCATGTTGACATTCAGAAAGATGGACAGCCCCACATATTTCCCACTTTTCAGCCTACGCAACAACTTTGACTCTTCAGTAGAGTTTTTTCAACTTTTTCTGAGAAATATCCAAAAGCATTTCAAAGACGCCATCACATCAACACTAGATATTTCAAATGTTTCCTAAACAGCATTTTTTCAGGTTAGAATTGCGCTTATGTGTGTATTTCTCCTACAGTAGAAGGTGATCATCGCGCCCCCGGTTTTGAGAAGCAGGTTAACGGCACGGTCAACTGCTGTGGTGCGATAGCAATTGAAGTGTCAAACAAACTAATCGAGTGATGCAGTGGTTCACCCGCAGATAAATTGCTGTTTTTGAGACAGTGAGAGCATAGATTAAGGTCTGTCTGATGGCAATGTAAAGCGATGAAGATGTCCTAAATATAGTGTACACTTCAGTGATATTGCCAATAGTGGACTATTGATAATAACCCTTTAACCAACACTATTTATATGTGCCATATTAAGCCAAGCATAATAAACCACAGAATAAAATCCATTCTCTTGACATGTTTTAGAATTGATAGCATCCAAAGTATCATTAGTTTTATCTCATTTTGTACAATGAATAATTACTAACTTCTTGTGTTTGTATCAGGCAGGCGGGGGGGGGTGGGGGCCTCAGCAGCAGAGAGGAGGTCTAGGTCACTTCGGGTAAACGCGCCCTGAGCATGCAGCACATGTAACACAGGATCACAATGTTGATCATCAGGATTCACAATGTCTTGACACATTCCAAACTCCCTGATTACACACACACACTTAAACACACACACTGTACACACAAACAAAGACATGCAAAATTGTACAGACAAGATCTTTGACATATGCACTTTGGGCGCTGCGAAAAAATAATCACTCCCTTAAATACATAAAGTGCTGAGCGTGATTTGGATTTGATTGGACTTGACTTCCTCAGGGTGTCTTAGTGACTCATGCTGACCAGATTGTTTGATCGTCATCCTCCCCCATTCTTCTTCGCTGGTGTTATATCACACATGTCCAGCTCGGCTCCATCTTCAAGGCCCTGAGCCCTGCCCTGCTGAGGACCAAACCATTACGGATTACTGTCAGAGTCACTCATTATAATAATGCTGTGTGTGTGTGTGTGTGTGTGTGTGTGTGTGTGTGTGTGTGTGTGTGTGTGTGTGTGTGTGTGTGTGTGTGTGTGTGTGTGTGTGTCAAAAACATGGAGAAACTGACCAAATATTAGACAAACCCTATCCCTAATAGTGCTGGAAACCAATTTTTCTATATTGCGTCTTAATAAGTCATGTTTTGTGTGCTAATTTCTGAGGTTTTTTTATACAAAACATTGAAAGTAATGCGCATTGGCCAAAGTGCAATTCCAGAAACCATTGGCCAAAACCTGAGTGTAGTTTAGCTTAAATTAGCTTGGAAATTCAGCTTCCCATTAAAGTCAGTCTCCTATTTTAAGTTGCTAATCAGACTGTTAACAATTGACCAGTAAAAGAACCTCTTGGCCTGGATATCCGCTGGCAACAATAAAACCCCAAATATATTTCCACTTCACCCCAGAGGCTTATCGTCCTCAGAACAAGAGCCAACGTGTTTCAAGATTAGCCATGGTGCACCGTTGCATCAACATTTGCTAAATATCAACACAATTCAGTTTGATTAATGACTGATGCATGCATAAGGAAGTGTTCCCCGGACATGTTACGCACAAAGCGAGCAGCCAGCTGTCCCGCTAGCACCTGTGTGTGAGCGCTGAGGTGGGGTGTCTGGTGGAGCCGGAGACAGTCAGAGGAGTCACCAGGCCTGAGGAGAGGAGAGAGGGAAGGTCAGCACCACCGCATGCCACAGACAGACTGACGATACTTCAACTGGGCTCCACGCCGGGGACCTGGCTGTAATTACACCACACACACAAAAACACACACACACACACACACACACACACACACACACACACACACACACACACACACACACACACACACACACACACACACACACACACACACACACACACACACACACACACACACACACACACAGAGAAAGGTGCCCGGCTCCTGGATTCTGTCTCTCTATCTCATTATAGTTTTATGTCCGCCATGACATCCTCTATCACACACCTGAACAGCCTCAGAATCACATTAACAAGCAGTTTTTTGAGAGGGAACCAAAAATAGAGACACCTGACACATTGACCGAATGCCAGGAACTCGACCAAGTAGTGGAAAATATATACAGAAAGGCCAGGACTTCATACAAA
Organism: Eleginops maclovinus; assembly: GCF_036324505.1. Classification (NCBI taxonomy): domain Eukaryota; kingdom Metazoa; phylum Chordata; class Actinopteri; order Perciformes; family Eleginopidae; genus Eleginops; species Eleginops maclovinus. Next base: position 6,393,530 of record NC_086358.1, on the reverse strand, counting down.
CTTTACAACCACATGTGAACTAAGAACATGCAGCTTTGATACGCTTTCCAAAAGATGTTGGAATCTGGCTGGAGGGATTTTCCCTCATTCAGCTCGATCCTGTCGCCAGATAAGAACATTGATATTGGCCGATTGCAAAAGGATTTAGATTACGATCAATGAAAATATTATATCCTATGCCAATGTTTTAAAAAACCATTACTGTGTGTGCATAGGGACTACGGTATGGTCAGGGTTAGGAAAGGTTCATGGTTGTTGCATTAGGTATTGATGGATAATAAGGCCTGACTCACAGTTGGCGTTCCAGTTCATGCCAAAGGTGTTGGATGGGATTGAGGTCAGGGCTTTGTGCAGGCCAGTGTTCCTCCACACCAAACCCATTTGCATTGTTTTGTGCCATGTTGACACAAGAGAGGGCCTTATCCAAACTGTTGCCACAAAATTGGACGCACACCATTCTCTGTAACATCATTGTATACTTTAGCATTGAGATTTCCCTCAATTGGATCTAAGAGATCTTGCCCAGACTGGTGCCCACACTTCCCACCATAGAGTGTGTCTGAATAGTCAGATTCAGAGTGCTCTCACACAAACATGGATTTACCAATTTTCTTTTTCAATGGACACTTGTAGTCTAAGCTCTCAACTGGCCAAATCTAAGGTTAAATAAGGTCAACAAGGTTATTGGCACAAACCACAATTGTGATCTTGTTTGGCTCTCAGAATGACACCAGCACAGATCTCTGGTATCAATAGCTCCTTGTTGATGTACTTGGCGAGGCATTTTGCCGTCTCTCCTTCTCCCTCCCTTTTTCTCTCTCTGTGGGCCCTCTGACTTGTGAAAGTTATTGGAGTGTAAATGCGTTTAACAGCCTCTGTCTGCTGCCCTGCGTATGGAGAGTGCTATCTGTTGTCTGCTTCATCTTTATTAGTTATCTGTGCCAGTAGTTTAAGGTTTCCAACAATATGATCTATTTAGATTGGTAGGAGATGAGAAGGTTGGAAAAATCCTCCTTAGTTTTTTGAACATTTTCTAACTGTTCTAGGAGTTTCTCATCCATTTCTCTATCGGTCTACCAAGATTTTCCAAAACCTTTCATAATTTTCCAGGTCTCGTTATGCATTACTGTAGTTCAGCTTAGCAGAACCCTGTCAGTCATTGTAATTATGCTGTCTGAACTACTCCCTCGCTCACAATTATTTCCGCAGCCGGTCAATTAAGAAGAGTTTTTCGTTCACCATGACAGGTGGGAGGGAAAGGGTGTGCCCTGTTCCCACTTGAGTACCCAGTTAAAAAAAAAAAACCTTAATCCTTGATTGAGACGTAAGCAGTTTGAGGTTGAGCTCTAAAGAGGCTGTGGCTTTATTATCTGGCTACTCTTCAACCACAGTACCACTTCAATTTCTCATGACATTGTCACTTCATTAGTCTCCTTCAGTTTTCATATGTACCCGGGCCCCCCCAAGCCCAGCTCCATTTCCCTGTGGTGACAGAGAAAGGCAGACGTTCCTGTTTACTCATGGCTCCAGGGGCTTGTGGCTCCCGATTAGCAAACCAGTGTGAGTCAACATCTGGTACATCCCTTGGACAAACTATCTCTCTGAGCGCACACTCGGCCTGTTGTCAGACCCCCGTCTCTTTCCGTCCGGTTCCCAAGCAGGCAGGCACCCCCTGGGCGGCAGTGCGCGCTCACACATCAGCGAGACATTTCCCAAAGCCTTCCCAGTCCTCCTGGCATCTCGGCAGGCTGTCACCTTTTTACCCTCCTGCATGTTCCACAAACATACCAGAGGGCCAAAGGGCAGCAGGGGCCAACGCTGCCCGTTTGTCGACATGCTTGATTGGGGTTAAGGGCGGCGGGACTCGTTCAGGTCGCGACACCGATGCGGTCCATCATGTCTGTGCAACCTGTGGTGATTATTTGACTGCATTCCATCCAGGACACTGAAGTTTTTAATGCGGGTTTAACAGGCTGCCAGGTTTAAACAGGGCAACCTCAATCTGATTCCTGTCACAGACCGATGAAGACGCCATCGTAGAATTTCCCTCCCTTTGTTTTTGTTACGCTGTGCCAGTCTATGAAAGTATCTTGGCTCTAGACTCAACAGAACACACATGCTGAGGAGAGTGTCAGGCAAAGGAACATCTGTTGTGGTCAGTGGCTGTGGGCAAACTGTTTCATTTCGACAAGATGGCCTGTGGCAACACAATGGCTTAGTGGTTGGGAGAGAACGACCGAACTGCCAGTATTTGTGGTCGGGGTTTACCTAAGTTGGACAGAGCTTCTGAAAGACATGTGGTCGCCTTTTTCATCAAATCTCTCTTTAGTTGGGGATATTAAAAGGGTAATGACATTGCCTTGATACAATTGTGTTATTTTCAAGTGGAACTGTGGAGTTTGAAGGACTCTATTCATACCAAATTACGTTTCGTCTTTATTCCATTGTCGTTACTTTTCCATTTGTCATCTTGCGTAAACCAAAGCAAGCAATGCCATAACAACAGGCATGCAGAGTGGGATCGATACGGCATGCCAACAATGATTTCACTGATGTGAAAGTAGATTAGATGACAGATTTAATCTTGAGGAGACGCGAGTAGCAAAAACACATGACTTAACCGTCAAAATAAACATTTATATACTGTTTGTTCCACTATCACAGCTCTCTCATATGTCTGCCGTGGCATTCAGTCAAACTCCGCTTGACGTCTTCAGCCCGCCAGAATCTGTCCAGAGGAATGTGGAGCGCTGGTCAAGGCGGCTGTCTGAAGACGTTGGTGTGTTTGTGTTTCCGTGTGTGAAGCGCAGGCCTTTAGGTCTTAACATTGCTGGCATCCTTTTTCTTTTCCCCCTTCTTTCTCTATCTCTCTCTCTGTCTTGCTCTCTCTTCCTCTCTTGGCTCTTGTGCCACCGTGGAGAAGGCAACAGTGACCCTATTGTGAACGGTGGGAATTGGGCAGCGAGCCAATGATGTCATCTTGCCATAGGGAAGACCAGGGGGAACGCCCTCCTGGCGTTCGGAATGCACTATTTTTTCCTGTTGTTTTCCGGAAGGCGGTGATCAATTTAATTCCATCCTCATCACTCCCTGCCACGGGGGGAGGGGGGCAAAGGAGGGAAAGAGGGAGGGCAAGAGGAGGAGGAGATGCAGAGAATAGAAAAAAGAACTCTTCCAAAATGGGATGCAACACATAAAACTAAAAGGAGAGAAAAAGATGAAGCGCACCGGATGATCAAAGCTGTTGAGATCCTTATTTTATGTTAACTTTGAAAGATGTGTATAAGGGAAATGAACCTGGAATGCCCTGAGGTCAGGTCGACCTCCCCAATTAAAAGTTGCCAGGCACCATTACAGAAGATTAGTAGTGATTCATGAAGAAAGGGGGGGGGGGGGGGGTTGTGGAAGGCTTACCAAAAGGAACCTTAGAGGTACATTTAAACACCATTGGAGAACTTTGTAACAAAACTGTTCAAATGTAAAGGATTTTTGCAACTTGGCGCGGGCAAGAGTTAAGGAACAGCAGCGTCTGTTGGTATATCAATCATTTGGTCGCTTGGAAGGTCAGTCCAGCATTTTGGAGTAGCATATAAAAATTGACAATGACCTAAAGGAATTGTGTAAAGCAAACAAGACCTCAAAAGTTATCACCAAACGTTTTATTATTTGGCCACTAGCAGGTCAATACACACATTCATGGCTCCCAGAGGATGATTCTATAGGCTTTGGTTATCGTTAATCTCTAGCACCATCAAAAAGCTCACATTTGTGGTTATAGCAGAAATATTTAACTATTAGATGGATTATCACGACTATGTACAGCATTCATTCCCCCCTCAGAATGACTTTAAATCCCAGAACTTGACATCAGGGTGGAATTTCAATTCGTTTTTTGATTTACGACTGAATACTTTTACAAACAAATGCTAATTGATAAGCCTCAACTGTGACTGAAAACATACCAAATCCAAGCAGAACATTTATTTTTGAGATTGTGTTTACCACAGGGATGTTTTTCTGGCATTGCTTGAGTTCATCAGCCTCTGAGTTCAAAGTGGGCCCCGCAATCGCATCACAAAGACACCGAGCCGTCTACGATGTGATCAGTATTAATCACAGCTTGTGATCAAGCATGGAGCAACATTTTCTCCATCACGGCTGGAATGTCATTGTAGAAACAAAGGATGTGGGGCCATGCTCAGATGAGCTTCAGATTGCACATCAGAGTGGCGTTACGTTCTTCCCCTAACAGGGACAAGCTATTCACTTATAGTGCTTTATTCTTTTCTTCTCCCTGTCATCAGAGCAAAGGGGGAAATATATCACTTTGATGCTGTTTACTGGGTATTTTGCAAAAATAACTTTATGATGAATTTTAGGGGAGAGAAAAAAAGTGTAGAGGGGGCTTCAAAAGTAGCGTTAACGGGAGACAGATTTTTGACATGCTTCCCGAGCCATCTGCTTTGGGTTAAGGCTCGGAGACAGAGTCGAATATGGAGGAGAGAGAAGAGGGGAGTAAGACTGGAGAAGATGGCGAGGGCAGCCGGGAATAGGGGGAGTGCAATATTGACAGGCAGCGGTGGAAAGCTATTTATTTGCATTTTGAACCTCTCTGTTTTGAATTATTGTGGCAAGGAATATCTATCTTGCCAACACAAGGATACAATGAGTTGATCTTGTTCGTACGGCTAATACAACGGAGTTCTTCAGTGGGCTGTTTCACTACATTTTACAGTAGAAACAAATATGTTGTGGTTTGCTCTTCGAGATGTTTAGTTAAAAAAACTAAAATATTTTGACAATTTCAAAAAGAAAACTTGTGACGGCTGTGGTTGGTTCTGACTTCTGTCAGCCTGCCAAAGATCCAACAGAGAGTGTTCTGCTGGAGACGCCACAACACAAAACTAATTAGGATCCGTGCTCCAGGCATATCAGTCAGTTCGAAGGGAGGTGGGCTTTGGGATTTCACAGTTGCAATATCTCCGTCACTCAAGACTATTTCCAAATGTCCACTGCATCTTGCCAAATCCCTCAACTGTCCTTATCTTGTGACATTCGCTCATTAAATGCAGCAAGAAAAAGACATGAGAGTAAAGAACAATGTTGATTATTATTATTAGCAGAGCTGGATTATTCCAGCTCTGCTTGTTGATGTTTTTTCGTCCTGAGCTCTGAGTCTCCCCTGCTCACTCCCCTCTCTCCTCTCCAAGCTGTCCGTCTCCATCCACCCCCCCTGTGCCATTCTACCAGTCCCCAGTGGGCACAGCCAGCCAGTCTGGCCAGGCCTGCCCCTTGCTGTGCCCCTGCACTGGATAAGCTCCTGGCTGGACCTTGGGTAGAGGCCTTTGTATAGAGCCATGGGGGTGTGATAGTGTGTGTATGTGTTTGTGTATGTGTAACGTGTTGGTGTGTATGTGTATATAGCATTCAGAGCACAAGCGGAGAAGGGGGTCCTATCTGTGCCTAAGGGCTGCCCCCCAACTCACCCTCACCATGCGCCCTATTGAGACCTAAGGGAGCGTGAACAATCACTGCAAAACCAAAGAGCTAAGTCCCCTTGTTATACAAGGCCAATTTTCGGCACCAGCCCCACCTCTCTCCTCCGTGGTGCGTCCCACCCCCCCTCCCAGCACCCCAGCCCCACTCGTCAGAGGTTGACGGGCTTCGTTAAAGCGAGCCGGGGTCCTTTTATGGCGTTATTTAATTAGCCATTCCACAGCAAACTGCCATCCGGCACCACCACTGACCCCCCCTCCCCTCCGATCCTCTTCTCTTTGCTGAACCCACCACCACCACCACCACCATCTTCCTCATCCCCACCTCACCCCACTTACTCAACATCATCAACACCGCCACCCCTCCCCACTGTGCTCACCGGTCCCTTCCTCGCTCCTCTCCTTGTCTTTATCTCCAGTAATTAGCCAGGGGATGGGGGTGTACTCATTGCTAGGATGCTCGCCAGTATTAGTGCTTGAGACTAAGAGGAAGGGAAGTGTCTCTCCCTGCATGGGGTTTTCTCTCTCAGTCCAGCACCCCAGTACCTGTGGAGTAAAACAAAAGGAATGGCCGGTTCTACAGTAGCCAGCTCAGCCTTACTGTCCCCGCTGCCCACTGAGCTCTGTCTGCACTGGCACCCCAATCATTAACCAGATTATGACTTAGTGTCTGCATGCATGTTGGAGGGGTCAGCGGAAATTTACTCACAGTATGCAAAAGACTGCTGGCAACTATTTTGAAGTGATTAATGCCGTTAGGTTTGGTTAATGAAGTCTCTTGGTCCTGCCAGATACTAAAATTAGATTAATTCAGGTTATTATTTTGGAATAATAGCGCCAACATTGACTTTCAGATCTTTGATCACAACGTTGGTGAGCAATTTCACTTGAGCTGCACCATAACTGTGTATGAGTGCACATTCCTTCCCCATGCACTCAAACATGAGTAGCCAAACAGTGAGGGAGAGTCTGGGGAGCCCCTGGCTGCAGGGCCACACCGTGCTGGATCGACGCCCTCTAGTGACCACTACAAAAGGCATGCACAATGACAAGCCCACATGCACAAAAACCCCGGTCCGCCTATCCAAACTGTGCAGGATAGATTCAACTACATAGAGCCAGGAACAAATTATTGGGAAACACGAAGTAAGTGAGTGACTTTGATGACTTAATGCAGATTTTATTTTGTTTTGTAGGATGTTTATTAATACAAGTATTTATATGTATTGCTTTTTTTCCAGCTATAAGTCAACTTCATTATTGTTTCTAATGCATACAATGTTTGTAATACCAACTTATTATGGTTAAATGTGTTAACTTAATTGTCAATAACTTAAACTTGCCATGAGTTAGTTTGAAGCAGCATAATAGGCAGACAAACATAGTTCAAGCTAAATTAAGTCCAGCATGTCCTAATGACTGCTTAGCATGGGAAAGGTACCGCTTAGTTATCCATGGCCATTTATAGCCTTAATTACGCGCCTATTTTGTGACCCCTAAGTTCAACGGGCCAATTCCTGTGTAGACCCAAATGCTGACGAACAAAGGTGGAATGTGATGCCCCTTTTCCGTAGACAAGCTACTAAACGTTTCCCATCAATTTCATGGGAAAGTTCAAGCCAAGGAAACTCTTTTAAACACTCGAGCTGAGTATTGACAGCGTATTGAACCTATTAGTGCATAACAGACAGCCCGCTGATGAAAAGAGCAGGGGAAAAGAGTTGCTATAGCACTTAAAAGTCGGTGTTGGATTTCAAAACCTCAGTAATATAATAACACTGTTGATGTTGTGGAATATTACACTTTAATACGGGATAAAACTGGTGCTTTAGGACCCAGTTGATCCTTGTGATTGTGGCTGATATTTTCCACGTTGTGAGGGGAGGGGGTGGCCTGGAGGAGGAGGGGGGGGGCTGTCAATCATAGTGAAAGTGGCCGGGGTGGGCAGGCCCCTCTGACACTTTGTACCGTCGGAGGGGGATATTTAACTTGGGACTGAGCACCACTCGCTACAGACACACTCACACACAGTGTGCCTAAGCAAAGAAACGCTCCAGCGCCAAGTCTCTCAGACTCCTGAAGTAGGAGCGACTCAGTAGGAGCTTCTGTAGTTATCAAAGGAGGAGAGACGCTCCCTCAGGAATTGACCGCTTGCATCGACCGGGCAAAAAGGCTCCAGGTTTTGGACTGTTTCGTTATGCAGCGACTTTGGGATCTTGAGCTTTTCTGAAAGGAATTCAGCAATGCCACAGTGAAAGGAACTCTGAACTCAAAACGTTTACTGGCTTTCTGCAGTTTGCATTTGATATGCACTGACACTGCAGTTTGCTCAACGCTGCTTTTTTCAGCGTCTCTTTTTCTGTGGGAATACATCAGACTCTTGTGAAAATAACTGCTCTGCGATTTGGAACATCCTCTGGAAAGCTACATGGCTGTTGTTTCATAAATTGAGATTGCACCCCACTGCTGCGCATTTTTCTCTAAGTGTTTGGACATTTTCAGAGAGGTGCACAGATCCACGGCTGGAATACCACAGGGGGACTGCTGCACAGAGCGTTTCCTCAGTGTATGGATTGTGCGCGCTGGGACCTTGTCAAACCTGAGAGCGTCAGGCGACGTTAAGAGAAGCCACGTTTATAAAAGCCGTGCGTAAAAATAACATTGGCCAAGGCAGCCCTCATTGCCGGGCGCGTGACATTTAAAACTCGGTGAAGTGCTCTTTTGTGCGCCCTTCTCTCTCTTGGGACGCTGCGGATCTATTCTGTCTCTTTAGAAAACACTTCATCCCATGCAGCTCTCGCCTCGGCCGCTGTCATCCAGTGCAGACAGTTCGTCGTGGCTTCGAGTCCCCGGGGTAACCATGACAACCGAAAGAAACCCAAAGTGAATCCAAGGGAGCGGGGTGAGGCCGGAGAGAGCGTGAAAAGAGTTTTCCCCATTTTGCTTCTTTTTGTTTTGTTTAGACTAAACACTTTTTTGCAGAGCTTGGCGCTGCAGAGTTGCATCAGCGGGCAAATTGCAAAGTTGAAGGAGCCCTAAAAAGAAAACGCTCCATGTCATTCAAACCCGACGTGGTCTATTAAAAGTATCGCCTTGCTGGTGACTGAACTTCTACTATTTATGACGCCCCTGGCTTGTCATTGCAGAAAACACAGTGACCGGCAAAAGATTTGACTTTTATCTACGCGAGAAGAACCGGTGCGTAAAAACAGAGGAATAATGGGCCTCTCACACACGCTGCTCGTGTACGTGCTGGTGTGCGTCCACCTTGGAGTTTCCCAGCATTTCTTTAGCCTCCGTCCATCGCCCAGTGATCACCTCCCAGTGCCCGACCTCAAAGAGGACCCCGACCCGGAGTATGACCCCCGGGAGCAGGACTTGGTGGAGAGGACTCTGCGGAAAAAGCTCGGCAGTAACTTTGACCCCAACTTCATGTCCATCACCTCGCCAATGGTGAACATCTCCACGGCAGACATGCAGGTGAAGCTGCCGGGGTCCATGCCTCCAGAGATTAAAAACATTGACCCCTCGAGGACCCCCTACGGAAAGCGGGTTAAAGTGGGCAAGAAAGCCCGTAGGAAATTTCTGCAGTGGCTGTGGACCTATACGCACTGCCCAGTGGTGCACACCTGGAAGGATTTGGGCGTGAGGTTCTGGCCACGTTACATCAAGGAGGGAAAATGTTTCTCTGAGCGCTCGTGCTCCTTCCCCGAGGGGATGTCTTGCAAACCCGTCAGGTCAATCAACAAGATTTTCCTCCGGTGGTATTGTCAAGGGTTTCTAAGACAGAAATACTGTACGTGGATACAGGTGCAATACCCAATCATCTCAGAGTGCAAGTGTTCGTGCTGATTCTCTCTAAGGAAGGAGTGGTGGTCGAGGGGGGAGTGGACTGGAAATACGGTTTCTATTGCACTGTTAACTCTCTACAGAGGTGGGCACCATAGCAAATCTATTTTTTTATATAGCATTTTAAGTGAAATACCAACATTGTACATATTTAAGAAAAATGCAGCTATTTTTTCTAATTGAACCAGGACCATATTTTATTCTCAACCCTGAAACATGTTTTTTTGGGGGAACACGAGCACTTCATAAGGAAGAGCTTTTTTTGATATTTTTTATGAGACATTGAAGATGCAATGCATATGCTACACTTCTCCAAGAGGTGAACTTTTTTCTTCAACTGAACATTGATGCTGACTGTTATTTCACTGCAATGCTGCCTAGAGTTTTTGTATAATATTAATATCAATAATAATGAAATTGTAAAAAAAAAAAAAAGTTGAGGTTAAAGATATATATAAAGGCGTGAACTCAGCTTTTTTTGGAATACATAGTATTGTAGAAATAAACAAATCTGTATGTTTTATTTATTATTTTAACGATTGTGAGTATAGAGCATAAGGAAAGAGAATAGCAGAGTATACCAGAAAAAATATGGGAGATGTCTACTTGAATATTTCTAAAAATGAAAAAAAATCAATAAAACAAATAAAAAAGTAAAACATATCAGTGTACATGTTATGTTTACACGTTTTAGCAATAAAGTCTATCTTTCCAACGTGTATTAGTGTCAAGCCATGTTGCTTACAGTGTCCATATCAAGGGGGGCGTGTACACTGTAAAAAAAAAAGTGTCATCTGAACATGTTGTCTTATTTAATCTTAAAAATGCACAAAAAGTTTGCTGGTGGTTTAGACTTGTTTCCAATTGAGTAATCTATAAGTAAGTGTCATTTCATTTAGAAAGAAAGAGATTCTACAAATGGAAACAAGTGGAATTGCGCCACGTTTTAATGACAAATATGGTTCAGGACTGACATTTTTTGCAGTGTCCGGGCTCCGAAGTGGAGTGGAGTTACTAACTGCACAGTAAGTCCGAGCTTCAGTGACTCTGTGTGGACTGCCTGACGCTCCACGCCGTCACAGTGATTTTAGAAAGAGCTGATTTACTACGCTGTGTAATGCGCAACACATACCTCAAGCGCCTCCACAGAACTGGCATTCATTTGTCTCAGCTAGAGAGAGAGAGAGAGAGAGAGAGGGGAGGCCACACATTCATCTCCCCCCTGTCTACGCACATGCTCGTTTCAGGGCTCCGAGGTGTTAACATAATGGGTAAAATATGATTCAGACATTTCAAACAGTGTCAGATGATGAAATGGCGAGCGTGTATGAGAGAGCCAGGGGCGTCTGGGGTCTGTGCTTTTCACTCTGGAAGCTCCACACAAGTTCCACTGAGGTATTTGTATAGAGGTGGACTGCA